>NW_025063385.1:0-19477 GCF_018153295.1 Drosophila grimshawi
AGTTAGAATTTCTTGCAACATTATGAACCCTTTTTATATATTTTGATTCTGCATCAAAAGCTGAAAATTTGTAGTCTTGAAGTCATTTCGAGAAATTGACGTTTTAAGTTTCTGTTTCCAAATTCAAACGGACGTATCTTCGCCAATAATTGTCAGAAGTTAGAATTTCTTTCAATATTATGAAGCCCTTTTTATATATTTTGATTCTGCATCAAAAGCTGAAAATATGTAGTCTCGAAGTCATTTCGAGAAATTGACGTTTTAAGTTTCTGTTTCCAAATTCAAACGGATGTATCTTCGCCAATAATTGTCAGAAGTCAGAATTTCTTTCAACATTATGAAGCCCTTTTTATATATTTTGATTCTGCATCAAAAGCTGAAAATATGTAGTCTCGAAGTCATTTCGAGAAATTGACGTTTTAAGTTTCTGTTTCCAAATTCAAACGGATGTGTCTTCGCCAATAATTGTCAGAAGTTAGAATTTCTTTCAACACTATGACGCCCTTTTTACATATTTTGATTCTGCATCAAAAGCTGAAAATATGTAGTCTCGAAGCCATTTCGCGAAATTGACGTTTTAAGTTTCTGTTTCCAAATTCAAACGGATATATGTAGTCTCGAAGTCATTTCGAGGAATTGACGTTTTAAGTTTCTGTTTCCAAATTCAAACCGATGTATCTTCGCCAATAATTGTCAGAAGTCAGAATTTCTTTCAACATTATGAAGCCCTTTTTATATATTTTGACTCTGCATCAAAAGCTGAAAATATGTAGTCTCGAAGTCATTTCGAGAAATTGACGTTTTAAGTTTCGGTTTCCAAATTCAAACGGATGTATCTTCGCCAATAATTGTCAGAAGTTAGAATTTCGTTCAACATTATGAAGCCCTTTTATATATTTTGATTCTGCATCAAAAGCTGAAAATATGTAGTCTCGAAGTCATTTCGAGATATTGGCGTTTTAAGTTTATTTTCCCAAATTCAAACGGATGTATCTTCGCCAATAATTGTCAGAAGTTAGAATTTCTTTCAACATTATGAAGCCCTTTTTATATATTTTGACTCTGCATCAAAAGCTGAAAATATGTAGTCTCGAAGTCATTTCGAGAAATTGACGTTTTAAGTTTCTGTTTCCAAATTCAAACGGATGTATCTTCGCCAATAATTGTCAGAAGTTAGAATTTCTTTCAACATTATGAAGCCCTTTTCTATATTTTGACTCTGCATCAAAAGCTGAAAATATGTAGTCTCGAAGTCATTTCGAGAAATTGACGTTTTAAGTTTCTGTTTCCAAATTCAAACGGATGTATCTTCGCCAATAATTGTCAGAAGTTAGAATTTATTTCAACATTATGAAGCCCTTTTTATATATTTTGACTCTGCATCAAAAGCTGAAAATATGTAGTCTCGAAGTCATTTCGAGAAATTGACGTTTTAAGTTTCTGTTTCCAAATTCAAACGGATGTATCTTCGCCAATAATTGTCAGAAGTTAGAATTTCTTTCAACATTATGAACCCCTTTTTATATATTTTGATTCTGCATCAAAAGCTGAAAATATGTGGTCTCGAAGTCATTTCGAGATATTGGCGGTTTAAGTTTCTTTTCCCAAATTCAAACAGATGTATCTTCGCCAATAATTGTCAGAAGTCAGAATTTCTTTCAACATTATGAAGCCTTTTTATATATTTTGACTCTGCATCAAAAGCTGAAAATATGTAGTCGCGAAGTCATTTCGAGAAATTGACGTTTTAAGTTTCTGTTTCTAAATTCAAATGGATGTATCTTCGCCAATAATTGTCAGAAGTCAGAATTTCTTTCAACATTATGAAGCCCTTTCTACTTATTTTGACTCTGCATCAAAAGCTGAAAATATGTAGTCTCGAAGTCATTTCGCGAAATTGACGTTTTAAGTTTCTGTTTCCAAATTCAAATGGATGTATCTTCGCCAATAATTGTCAGAAGTTAGAATTTCTTTCAACATTATGAAGCCTTTTTTATAAATTTTGACTGTGCATCAAAAGCTGAAAATATGTAGTCTCGAAGTCATTTCGAGAAATCGACGTTTTAAGTTTCTGTTTCCAAATTCAAACGGATGTATCTTCGCCAATAATTGTCAGAAGTTAGAATTTCTTTCAACATTATGAAGCCCTTTTTATATATTTTGATTCTGCATCAAAAGCTGAAAATATGTAATCTCGAAGTCATTTCGAGAAATTGACGTTTTAAGTTTCTGTTTCCAAATTCAAACGGATGTATCTTCGCCAATAATTGTCAGAAGTTAGAATTTCTTTCAACATTATGAAGCCCTTTTTATATATTTTGATTCTGCATCAAAAGCTGAAAATATGTAGTCTCGAAGTCATTTCGAGAAATTGACGTTTTAAGTTTCTGTTTCCAAATTCAAACGGATGTATCTTCGCCAATAATTGTCAGAAGTTAGAATTTCTTTCAACATTATGAAGCCCTTTTTATATATTTTGACTCTGCATCAAAGCTGAAAATATGTAGTCTCGAAGTCATTTCGAGAAATTGACGTTTTAAGTTTCTGTTTCCAAATTCAAACGGATATATGTAGTCTCGAAGTCATTTCGAGATATTGGCGTTTTAAGTTTATTTTCCCAAATTCAAACGGATGTATCTTCGCCAATAATTGTCAGAAGTCAGAATTTCTTTCAACATTATGAAGCTCTTTTTATATATTTTGACTCTGCATCAAAAGCTGAAAATATGTAGTCGCGAAGTCATTTCGAGAAATTGACGTTTTAAGTTTCTGTTTCCAAATTCAAACGGATGTATCTTCGCCAATAATTGTCAGAAGTCAGAATTTCTTTCAACATTATGAAGCCCTTTTTATATATTTTGACTCTGCATCAAAAGCTGAAAATATGTAGTCGCGAAATCATTTCGAGAAATTGACGTTTTAAGTTTCGGTTTCCAAATTCAAACGGATGTATCTTCGCCAATAATTGTCAGAAGTTAGAATTTCTTTCAACATTATGAAGCCCTTTTTATATATTTTGATTCTGCTTCAAAAGCTGAAAATATGTAGTCTGGAAGTCATTTCGAGAAATTGACGTTTTAAGTTTCTGTTTCCAAATTCAAACGGATGTATCTTCGCCAATAATTGTCAGAAGTTAGAATTTCTTTCAACATTATGAAGCTCTTTTATATATTTTGACTCTGCATCAAAAGCTGAAAATATGTAGTCTCGAAGTCATTTCGAGAAATTGACGTTTTAAGTTTCTGTTTCCAAATTCAAACGGATGTATCTTCGCCAATAATTGTCAGAAGTTAGAATTTCTTTCAACATTATGAAGCCCTTTTTATATATTTTGACTCTGCATCAAAAGCTGAAAATATGTAGTCGCGAAATCATTTCGAGAAATTGACGTTTTAAGTTTCGGTTTCCAAATTCAAACGGATGTATCTTCGCCAATAATTGTCAGAAGTTAGAATTTCTTTCAACATTATGAAGCCCTTTTTATATATTTTGATTCTGCTTCAAAAGCTGAAAATATGTAGTCTCGAAGTCATTTCGAGAAATTGACGTTTTAAGTTTCTGTTTCCAAATTCAAACGGATGTATCTTCGCCAATAACTGTCAGAAGTTAGAATTTCTTTCAACATTATGAAGCCCTTTTTATATATTTTGACTCTGCATCAAAAGCTGAAAATATGTAGTCGCGAAGTCATTTCGAGAAATTGACGTTTTAAGTTTCTGTTTCCAAATTCAAACGGATGTATCTTCGCCAATAATTGTCAGAAGTTAGAATTTCTTTCAACATTATGAAGCCCTTTTTATATATTTTGACCCTGCATCAAAAGCTGAAAATATGTAGTCGCGAAGTCATTTCGAGAAATTGACGTTTTAAGTTTCGGTTTCCAAATTCAAACGGATGTATCTTCGCCAATAATTGTCAGAAGTTAGAATTTCTTTCAACATTATGAAGCCCTTTTTATATATTTTGACTCTGCATCAAAAGATGAAAATATGTAGTCTCAAAGTCATTTCGAGAAATTGACGTTTTAAGTTTCTGTTTCCAAATTCAAACGGATGTATCTTCGCCAATAATTGTCAGAAGTTAGAATTTCTTTCAACATTATGAAGCCCTTTTTATATATTTTGATTCTGCATCAAAAGCTGAAAATATGTAGTCGCGAAGTCATTTCGAGAAATTGACGTTTTAAGTTTCTGTTTCCAAATTCAAACGGATGTATCTTCGCCTATAATTGGCAGAAGTCAGAATTTCTTTCAACATTATGAAGCCCTTTTCATATATTTTGACTCTGCATCAAAAGCTGAAAATATGTAGTCGCGAAGTCATTTCGAGAAATTGACGTTTTAAGTTTCGGTTTCCAAATTCAAACGGATGTATCTTCGCCAATAATTTTCAGCAGTTAGAATTTCTTTCAACATTATGAAGCCCTTTTTATATATTTTGACTCTGAATCAAAAGCTGAAAATACGTAGTCTCAAAGTCATTTCGAGAAATTGACGTTTTAAGTTTCTGTTTCCAAATTCAAACGGATGTATCTTCGCCAATAATTGGCAGAAGTCAGAATTTCTTTCAACATTATGAAGCCCTTTTTATATATTTTGATTCTGCATCAAAAGCTGAAAATATGTAGTCTCGAAGTCATTTCGAGAAATTGACGTTTTAAGTTTCTGTTTCCAAATTCAAACGGATGTATCTTCGCCAATAATTGTCAGAAGTTAGAATTTCTTTCAACATTATGAAGCCCTTTTTATATATTTTGACTATGCATCAAAAGCTGAAAATATGTAGTCTCGAAGTCATTTCGAGAAATTGACGTTTTAAGTTTCTGTTTCCAAATTCAAACGGATGTATCTTCGCCAATAATTGTCAGAAGTTAGAATTTCTTTCAACATTATGAAGCCCTTTTTATATATTTTGACTCTGCATCAAAAGCTGAAAATATGTAGTCTCGAAGTCATTTCGAGAAATTGACGTTTTAAGTTTCTGTTTCCAAATTCAAACGGATGTATCTTCGCCAATAATTGTCAGAAGTTAGAATTTCTTGCAACATTATGAACCCATTTTTATATATTTTGATTCTGCATCAAAAGCTGAAAAATATGTAGTCTCGAAGTCATTTCGAGATATTGGCGGTTTAAGTTTCTTTTCCCAAATTCAAACGGATGTATCTTCGCCAATAATTGTCAGAAGTCAGAATTTCTTTCAACATTATGAAGCCCTTTTTATATATTTTGACTCTGCATCAAAAGCTGAAAATATGTAGTCGCGAAGTCATTTCGAGAAATTGACGTTTTAAGTTTCGGTTTCCAAATTCAACCGGATGTATCTTCGCCAATAATTGTCAGCAGTTAGAATTTCTTTCAACATTATGAAGCCCTTTTTATATATTTTGACTCTGCATCAAAAGCTGAAAATATGTAGTCCCGAAGTCATTTCGAGAAATTGACGTTTTAAGTTTCTGTTTCCAAATTCAAACGGATGTATCTTCGCCAATAATTGTCAGAAGTTAGAATTTCTTTCAACATTATGAAGCCCTTTGTATATATTTTGACTCTGCATCAAAAGCTGAAAATATGTAGTCCCGAAGTCATTTCGAGAAATTGACGTTTTAAGTTTCTGTTTCCAAATTCAAATGGATGTATCTTCGCCAATAATTGTCAGAAGTTAGAATTTCTTTCAACATTATGAAGCCCTTTTTATATATTTTGACTCTGCATCAAAAGCTGAAAATATGAAGTCTCGAAGTCATTTCGAGAAATTGACGTTTTAAGTTTCTGTTTCCAAATTCAAACGGATGTATCTTCGCCAATAATTGTCAGAAGTTAGAATTTCTTTCAACATTATGAAGCCCTTTTTATATATTTTGACTCTGCATCAAAAGCTGAAAATATGTAGTCTCGAAGTCATTTCGAGAAATTGACGTTTTAAGTTTCTGTTTCGAAATTCAAATGGATGTATCTTCGCCAATAATTGTCAGAAGTTAGAATTTCTTTCAACATTATGAAGCCGTTTTTATATATTTTGATTCTGCATCAAAAGCTGAAAATATGTAGTCTCGAAGTCATTTCGCGAAATTGACGTTTTAAGTTTCTGTTTCCAAATTCAAACGGATGTATCTTCGCCAATAATTGTCAGAAGTTAGAATTTCTTTCAACATTATGAAGCCCTTTTTATATATTTTGACTCTGCATCAAAAGATGAAAATATGTAGTCTCGAAGTCATTTCGAGAAATTGACGTTTTAAGTTTCTGTTTCCAAATTCAAATGGATGTATCTTCGCCAATAATTGTCAGAAGTTAGAATTTCTTTCAACATTATGAAGCCCTTTTTATATATTTTGATTCTGCATCAAAAGCTGAAAATATGTAGTCTCGAAGTCATTTCGAGAAATTGACGTTTTAAGTTTCTGTTTCCAAATTCAAACGGATGTATCTTCGCCAATAATTGTCAGAAGTTAGAATTTCTTTCAACATTATGAAGCCCTTTTTATATATTTTGACTCTGCTTCAAAAGCTGAAAATATGTAGTCTCGAAGTCATTTCGAGAAATTGACGTTTTTAAGTTTCTGTTTCCAAATTCAAACGAATGTATCTTCGCCAATAATTGTCACAAGTTAGAATTTCTTGCAACATTATGAACCCCTTTTTATATATTTTGATTCTGCATCAAAAGCTGAAAATTTGTAGTCTCGAAGTCATTTCGAGAAATTGACGTTTTAAGTTTCTGTTTCCAAATTCAAACGGACGTATCTTCGCCAATAATTGTCAGAAGTTAGAATTTCTTTCAACATTATGAAGCCCTTTTTATATATTTTGATTCTGCATCAAAAGCTGAAAATATGTAGTCTCGAAGTCATTTCGAGAAATTGACGTTTTAAGTTTCTGTTTCCAAATTCAAACGGATGTATCTTCGCCAATAATTGGCAGAAGTCAGAATTTCTTTCAACATTATGAAGCCCTTTTTATATATTTTGACTCTGCATCAAAAGCTGAAAATATGTAGTCTCGAAGTCATTTTGCGAAATTGACGTTTTAAGTTTCTGTTTCCAAATGCAAACGGATGTATCTTCGCCAATAATTGTCAGAAGTTAGAATTTCTTTCAACATTATGAAGCCCTTTTTAAATATTTTGATTCTGCATCAAAAGCTGAAAATATGTAGTCTTGAAGTCATTTCGAGAAATTGACGTTTTAAGTTTCTGTTTCCAAATTCAAACGGATGTATCTTCGCCAATAATTGTCAGAAGTTAGAATTTCTTTCAACATTATGAAGCCCTTTTTATATATTTTGACTCTGCTTCAAAAGCTGAAAATATGTAGTCTCGAAGTCATTTCGAGAAATTGACGTTTTAAGTTTCTGTTTCCAAATTCAAACGGATGTATCTTCGCCAATAATTGTCAGAAGTTAGAATTTCTTGCAACATTATGAACCCCTTTTTATATATTTTGATTCTGCATCAAAAGCTGAAAATATGTAGTCTCGAAGTCATTTCGAGATATTGGCGTTTTAAGTTTATTTTCCCAAATTCAAACGGATGTATCTTCGCCAATAATTGTCAGAAGTTAGAATTTCTTTCAACATTATGAAGCCCTTTTTATATATTTTGACTCTGCATCAAAAGCTGAAAATATGTAGTCGCGAAGTCATTTCGAGAAATTGACGTTTTAAGTTTCGGTTTCCAAATTCAAACGGATGTATCTTCGCCAATAATTGTCAGAAGTTAGAATTTCGTTCAACATTATGAAGCCCTTTTTATATATTTTGATTCTGCATCAAAAGCTGAAAATATGTAGTCTCGAAGTTATTTCGAGAAATCGACGTTTTAAGTCTCTGTTTTCAAATTCAAACGGATGTATCTTCGCCAATAATTGTCAGAAGTTAGAATTTCTTTCAACATTATGAAGCCCTTTTTATATATTTTGACTCTGCTTCAAAAGCTGAAAATATGTAGTCTCGAAGTCATTTCGAGAAATTGACGTTTTAAGTTTCTGTTTCGAAATTCAAACGGATGTATGTTCGCCAATAACTGTCAGAAGTTAGAATTTCTTTCAACATTATGAAGCCCTTTTTATATATTTTGACTCTGCATCAAAAGCTGAAAATATGTAGTCGCGAAGTCATTTCGAGAAATTGACGTTTTAAGTTTCTGTTTCCAAATTCAAACGGATGTATCTTCGCCAATAATTGTCAGAAGTTAGAATTTCTTTCAACATTATGAAGCCCTTTTTATATATTTTGACTCTGCATCAAAAGCTGAAAATATGTAGTCGCGAAGTCATTTCGAGAAATTGACGTTTTAAGTTTCTGTTTCCAAATTCAAACGGATGTATCTTCGCCAATAATTGTCAGAAGTTAGAATTTCTTTCAACATTATGAAGCCCTTTTTATATATTTTGATTCTGCATCAAGAGCTGAAAATATGTAGTCTCGAAGTTATTTCGAGAAATCGACGTTTTAAGTCTCTGTTTCCAAATTCAAACGGATGTATCTTCGCCAATAATTGTCAGAAGTTAGAATTTCTTTCAACATTATGAAGCCCTTTTTATATATTTTGACTCTGCATCAAAAGCTGAAAATATGTAGTCTCGAAGTCATTTCGAGAAATTGACGTTTTAAGTTTCTGTTTCCAAATTCAAATGGATGTATCTTCGCCAATAATTGTCAGAAGTTAGAATTTCTTTCAACATTATTAAGCCCTTTTTATATATTTTGATTCTGCATCAAAAGCTGAAAATATGTAGTCGCGAAGTCATTTCGAGAAATTGACGTTTTAAGTTTCTGTTTCCAAATTTAAACGGATGTATCTTCGCCCAATAATTGTCAGAAGTCAGAATTTCTTTTCAACATTATAAAAGCCCTTTTTTATATATTTTGACTCTGCATCAAAAAGCTGAAAATATGTAGTCGCGAAAGTCATTTCCGAGAAATTGACGTTTTTAAGTTTCGGTTTCCAAATTCAAACGGATGTATCTTCGCCAATAATTGTCAGCAGTTAGAATTTCTTTCAACATTATGAAGCCCTTTTTATATATTTTGATTCTGCTTCAAAAGCTGAAAATATGTAGTCTGGAAGTCATTTCGAGAAATTGACGTTTTAAGTTTCTGTTTCGAAATTCAAACGGATGTATCTTCGCCAATAACTGTCAGAAGTTAGAATTTCTTTCAAGATTATGAAGCCCTTTTTATATATTTTGACTCTGCATCAAAAGCTGAAAATATGTAGTCGCGAAGTCATTTCGAGAAATTGACGTTTTAAGTTTCTGTTTCCAAATTCAAACGGATGTATCTTCGCCAATAATTGTCAGAAGTTAGAATTTCTTTCAACATTATGAAGCCCTTTTTATATATTTTGACCCTGCATCAAAAGCTGAAAATATGTAGTCGCGAAGTCATTTCGAGAAATTGACGTTTTAAGTTTCGGTTTCCAAATTCAAACGGATGTATCTTCGCCAATAATTGTCAGAAGTTAGAATTTCTTTCAACATTATGAAGCCCTTTTTATATATTTTGACTCTGCATCAAAAGATGAAAATATGTAGTCTCAAAGTCATTTCGAGAAATTGACGTTTTAAGTTTCTGTTTCCAAATTCAAACGGATGTATCTTCGCCAATAATTGTCAGAAGTTAGAATTTCTTTCAACATTATGAAGCCCTTTTTATATATTTTGACTCTGCATCAAAAGCTGAAAATATGTAGTCGCGAAGTCATTTCGAGAAATTGACGTTTTAAGTTTCTGTTTCCAAATTCAAACGGATGTATCTTCGCCAATAATTGTCAGAAGTTAGAATTTCTTTCAACATTATGAAGCCCTTTTCATATATTTTGACTCTGCATCAAAAGCTGAAAATATGTAGTCGCGAAGTCATTTCGAGAAATCGACGTTTTAAGTTTCTGTTTCCAAATTCAAACGGATGTATCTTCGCCAATAATTGTCAGCAGTTAGAATTTCTTTCAACATTATGAAGCCCTTTTTATATATTTTGACTCTGAATCAAAAGCTGAAAATACGTAGTCTCAAAGTCATTTCGAGAAATTGACGTTTTAAGTTTCTGTTTCCAAATTCAAACGGATGTATCTTCGCCAATAATTGGCAGAAGTCAGAATTTCTTTCAACATTATGAAGCCCTTTTTATATATTTTGATTCTGCATCAAAAGCTGAAAATATGTAGTCTCGAAGTCATTTCGAGAAATTGACGTTTTAAGTTTCTGTTTCCAAATTCAAACGGATGTATCTTCGCCAATAATTGTCAGAAGTTAGAATTTCTTTCAACATTATGAAGCCCTTTTTATATATTTTGACTATGCATCAAAAGCTGAAAATATGTAGCCTCGAAGTCATTTCGAGAAATTGACGTTTTAAGTTTCTGTTTCCAAATTCAAACGGATGTATCTTCGCCAATAATTGTCAGAAGTTAGAATTTCTTTCAACATTATGAAGCCCTTTTTATATATTTTGACTCTGCTTCAAAAGCTGAAAATATGTAGTCTCGAAGTCATTTCGAGAAATTGACGTTTTAAGTTTCTGTTTCCAAATTCAAACGGATGTATCTTCGCCAATAACTGTCAGAAGTTAGAATTTCTTTCAACATTATGAAGCCCTTTTTATATATTTTGATTCTGCATCAAAAGCTGAAAATATGTAGTCTCGAAGTCATTTCGAGATATTGGCGTTTTAAGTTTATTTTCCCAAATTCAAACGGATGTATCTTCGCCAATAATTGTCAGAAGTTAGAATTTCTTTCAACATTATGAAGCCCTTTTTATATATTTTGACTCTGCATCAAAAGCTGAAAATATGTAGTCGCGAAGTCATTTCGAGAAATTGACGTTTTAAGTTTCTGTTTCCAAATTCAAACGGATGTATCTTCGCCAATAATTGTCAGAAGTTAGAATTTCTTTCAACATTATGAAGCCCTTTTTATATATTTTGACTCTGCATCAAAAGATGAAAATATGTAGTCTCAAAGTCATTTCGAGAAATTGACGTTTTAAGTTTCTGTTTCCAAATTCAAACGGATGTATCTTCGCCAATAATTGTCAGAAGTCAGAATTTCTTTCAACATTATGAAGCTCTTTTTATATATTTTGACTCTGCATCAAAAGCTGAAAATATGTAGTCGCGAAGTCATTTCGAGAAATTGACGTTTTAAGTTTCTGTTTCCAAATTCAAACGGATGTATCTTCGCCAATAATTGTCAGAAGTCAGAATTTCTTTCAACATTATGAAGCCCTTTTTATATATTTTGACTCTGCATCAAACGCTGAAAATATGTAGTCTCGAAGTCATTTCGAGAAATTGACGTTTTAAGTTTCGGTTTCCAAATTCAAACGGATGTATCTTCGCCAATAATTGTCAGAAGTTAGAATTTCTTTCAACATTATGAAGCCCTTTTTATATATTTTGACTATGCATCAAAAGCAGAAAATATGTAGTCTCGAAGTCATTTCGAGAAATTGACGTTTTAAGTTTCTGTTTCCAAATTCAAACGGATGTATCTTCGCCAATAACTGTCAGAAGTTAGAATTTCTTTCAACATTATGAAGCCCTTTTTATATATTTTGACTCTGCATCAAAAGCTGAAAATATGTAGTCTCGAAGTCATTTCGAGAAATCGGACGTTTTAAGTTTCTGTTTCCAAATTCAAACGGATGTATCTTCGCCAATAATTGTCAGAAGTTAGAATTTCTTTCAACATTATGAAGCCCTTTTTATATATTTTGACCCTGCATCAAAAGCTGAAAATATGTAGTCGCGAAGTCATTTCGAGAAATTGACGTTTTAAGTTTCGGTTTCCAAATTCAAACGGATGTATCTTCGCCAATAATTGTCAGAAGTTAGAATTTCTTTCAACATTATGAAGCCCTTTTTATATATTTTGACTCTGCATCAAAAGATGAAAATATGTAGTCTCAAAGTCATTTCGAGAAATTGACGTTTTAAGTTTCTGTTTCCAAATTCAAACGGATGTATCTTCGCCAATAATTGTCAGAAGTTAGAATTTCTTTCAACATTATGAAGCCCTTTTTATATATTTTGACTCTGCATCAAAAGCTGAAAATATGTAGTCGCGAAGTCATTTCGAGAAATTGACGTTTTAAGTTTCGGTTTCCAAATTCAAACGGATGTATCTTCGCCTATAATTGGCAGAAGTCAGAATTTCTTTCAACATTATGAAGCCCTTTTCATATATTTTGACTCTGCATCAAAAGCTGAAAATATGTAGTCGCGAAGTCATTTCGAGAAATTGACGTTTTAAGTTTCGGTTTCCAAATTCAAACGGATGTATCTTCGCCAATAATTTTCAGCAGTTAGAATTTCTTTCAACATTATGAAGCCCTTTTTATATATTTTGACTCTGAATCAAAAGCTGAAAATACGTAGTCTCAAAGTCATTTCGAGAAATTGACGTTTTAAGTTTCTGTTTCCAAATTCAAACGGATGTATCTTCGCCAATAATTGGCAGAAGTCAGAATTTCTTTCAACATTATGAAGCCCTTTTTATATATTTTGATTCTGCATCAAAAGCTGAAAATATGTAGTCTCGAAGTCATTTCGAGAAATTGACGTTTTAAGTTTCTGTTTCCAAATTCAAACGGATGTATCTTCGCCAATAATTGTCAGAAGTTAGAATTTCTTTCAACATTATGAAGCCCTTTTTATATATTTTGACTATGCATCAAAAGCTGAAAATATGTAGTCTCGAAGTCATTTCGAGAAATTGACGTTTTAAGTTTCTGTTTCCAAATTCAAACGGATGTATCTTCGCCAATAATTGTCAGAAGTTAGAATTTCTTTCAACATTATGAAGCCCTTTTTATATATTTTGACTCTGCTTCAAAAGCTGAAAATATGTAGTCTCGAAGTCATTTCGAGAAATTGACGTTTTAAGTTTCTGTTTCCAAATTCAAACGGATGTATCTTCGCCAATAACTGTCAGAAGTTAGAATTTCTTGCAACATTATGAACCCCTTTTTATATATTTTGATTCTGCATCAAAAGCTGAAAATATGTAGTCTCGAAGTCATTTCGAGATATTGGCGTTTTAAGTTTATTTTCCCAAATTCAAACGGATGTATCTTCGCCAATAATTGTCAGAAGTTAGAATTTCTTTCAACATTATGAAGCCCTTTTTATATATTTTGACTCTGCATCAAAAGCTGAAAATATGTAGTCGCGAAGTCATTTCGAGAAATTGACGTTTTAAGTTTCGGTTTCCAAATTCAAACGGATGTATCTTCGCCAATAATTGTCAGAAGTTAGAATTTCTTTCAACATTATGAAGCCCTTTTTATATATTTTGATTCTGCATCAAAAGCTGAAAATATGTAGTCTCGAAGTTATTTCGAGAAATCGACGTTTTAAGTCTCTGTTTCCAAATTCAAACGGATGTATCTTCGCCAATAATTGTCAGAAGTTAGAATTTCTTTCAACATTATGAAGCCCTTTTTATATATTTTGACTCTGCTTCAAAAGCTGAAAATATGTAGTCTCGAAGTCATTTCGAGAAATTGACGTTTTAAGTTTCTGTTTCCAAATTCAAACGGATGTATCTTCGCCAATAACTGTCAGAAGTTAGAATTTCTTTCAACATTATGAACCCCTTTTTATATATTTTGATTCTGCATCAAAAGCTGAAAATATGTAGTCTCGAAGTCATTTCGAGATATTGGCGGTTTAAGTTTCTTTTCCCAAATTCAAACGGATGTATCTTCGCCAATAATTGTCAGAAGTCAGAATTTCTTTCAACATTATGAAGCCCTTTTTATATATTTTGACTCTGCATCAAAAGCTGAAAATATGTAGTCGCGAAGTCATTTCGAGAAATTGACGTTTTAAGTTTCGGTTTCCAAATTCAACCGGATGTATCTTCGCCAATAATTGTCAGAAGTTAGAATTTCTTTCAACATTATGAAGCCCTTTTTATATATTTTGACTCTGCTTCAAAAGCTGAAAATATGTAGTCCCGAAGTCGTTTCGAGAAATTGACGTTTTAAGTTTCTGTTTCCAAATTCAAACGGATGTATCTTCGCCAATAATTGTCAGAAGTTAGAATTTCTTTCAACATTATGAAGCCCTTTGTATATATTTTGACCCTGCATCAAAAGCTGAAAATATATAGTCCCGAAGTCATTTCGAGAAATTGACGTTTTAAGTTTCTGTTTCCAAATTCAAATGGATGTATCTTCGCCAATAATTGTCAGAAGTTAGAATTTCTTTCAACATTATGAAGCCCTTTTTATATATTTTGACTCTGCATCAAAAGCTGAAAATATGTAGTCTCGAAGCCATTTCGAGAAATTGACGTTTTAAGTTTCTGTTTCCAAATTCAAACGGATGTATCTTCGCCAATAATTGTCAGAAGTTAGAATTTCTTTCAACATTATGAAGCCCTTTTTATATATTTTGACTCTGCATCAAAAGCTGAAAATATGTAGTCTCGAAGTCATTTCGAGAAATTGACGTTTTAAGTTTCTGTTTCGAAATTCAAATGGATGTATCTTCGCCAATAATTGTCAGAAGTTAGAATTTCTTTCAACATTATGAAGCCGTTTTTATATATTTTGATTCTGCATCAAAAGCTGAAAATATGTAGTCTCGAAGTCATTTCGCGAAATTGACGTTTTAAGTTTCTGTTTCCAAATTCAAACGGATGTATCTTCGCCAATAATTGTCAGAAGTTAGAATTTCTTTCAACATTATGAAGCCCTTTTTATATATTTTGACTCTGCATCAAAAGATGAAAATATGTAGTCTCGAAGTCATTTCGAGAAATTGACGTTTTAAGTTTCTGTTTCCAAATTCAAATGGATGTATCTTCGCCAATAATTGTCAGAAGTTAGAATTTCTTTCAACATTATGAAGCCCTTTTTATATATTTTGATTCTGCATCAAAAGCTGAAAATATGTAGTCTCGAAGTCATTTCGAGAAATTGACGTTTTAAGTTTCTGTTTCCAAATTCAAACGGATGTATCTTCGCCAATAATTGTCAGAAGTTAGAATTTCTTTCAACATTATGAAGCCCTTTTTATATATTTTGACTCTGCTTCAAAAGCTGAAAATATGTAGTCTCGAAGTCATTTCGAGAAATTGACGTTTTAAGTTTCTGTTTCCAAATTCAAACGAATGTATCTTCGCCAATAATTGTCACAAGTTAGAATTTCTTGCAACATTATGAACCCCTTTTTATATATTTTGATTCTGCATCAAAAGCTGAAAATTTGTAGTCTCGAAGTCATTTCGAGAAATTGACGTTTTAAGTTTCTGTTTCCAAATTCAAACGGACGTATCTTCGCCAATAATTGTCAGAAGTTAGAATTTCTTTCAACATTATGAAGCCCTTTTTATATATTTTGATTCTGCATCAAAAGCTGAAAATATGTAGTCTCGAAGTCATTTCGAGAAATTGACGTTTTAAGTTTCTGTTTCCAAATTCAAACGGATGTATCTTCGCCAATAATTGGCAGAAGTCAGAATTTCTTTCAACATTATGAAGCCCTTTTTATATATTTTGACTCTGCATCAAAAGCTGAAAATATGTAGTCTCGAAGTCATTTTGCGAAATTGACGTTTTAAGTTTCTGTTTCCAAATGCAAACGGATGTATCTTCGCCAATAATTGTCAGAAGTTAGAATTTCTTTCAACATTATGAAGCCCTTTTTAAATATTTTGATTCTGCATCAAAAGCTGAAAATATGTAGTCTTGAAGTCATTTCGAGAAATTGACGTTTTAAGTTTCTGTTTCCAAATTCAAACGGATGTATCTTCGCCAATAATTGTCAGAAGTTAGAATTTCTTTCAACATTATGAAGCCCTTTTTATATATTTTGACTCTGCTTCAAAAGCTGAAAATATGTAGTCTCGAAGTCATTTCGAGAAATTGACGTTTTAAGTTTCTGTTTCCAAATTCAAACGGATGTATCTTCGCCAATAATTGTCAGAAGTTAGAATTTCTTGCAACATTATGAACCCCTTTTTATATATTTTGATTCTGCATCAAAAGCTGAAAATATGTAGTCTCGAAGTCATTTCGAGATATTGGCGTTTTAAGTTTATTTTCCCAAATTCAAACGGATGTATCTTCGCCAATAATTGTCAGAAGTTAGAATTTCTTTCAACATTATGAAGCCCTTTTTATATATTTTGACTCTGCATCAAAAGCTGAAAATATGTAGTCGCGAAGTCATTTCGAGAAATTGACGTTTTAAGTTTCGGTTTCCAAATTCAAACGGATGTATCTTCGCCAATAATTGTCAGAAGTTAGAATTTCGTTCAACATTATGAAGCCCTTTTTATATATTTTGATTCTGCATCAAAAGCTGAAAATATGTAGTCTCGAAGTTATTTCGAGAAATCGACGTTTTAAGTCTCTGTTTTCAAATTCAAACGGATGTATCTTCGCCAATAATTGTCAGAAGTTAGAATTTCTTTCAACATTATGAAGCCCTTTTTATATATTTTGACTCTGCTTCAAAAGCTGAAAATATGTAGTCTCGAAGTCATTTCGAGAAATTGACGTTTTAAGTTTCTGTTTCGAAATTCAAACGGATGTATCTTCGCCAATAACTGTCAGAAGTTAGAATTTCTTTCAACATTATGAAGCCCTTTTTATATATTTTGACTCTGCATCAAAAGCTGAAAATATGTAGTCGCGAAGTCATTTCGAGAAATTGACGTTTTAAGTTTCTGTTTCCAAATTCAAACGGATGTATCTTCGCCAATAATTGTCAGAAGTTAGAATTTCTTTCAACATTATGAAGCCCTTTTTATATATTTTGACTCTGCATCAAAAGCTGAAAATATGTAGTCGCGAAGTCATTTCGAGAAATTGACGTTTTAAGTTTCTGTTTCCAAATTCAAACGGATGTATCTTCGCCAATAATTGTCAGAAGTTAGAATTTCTTTCAACATTATGAAGCCCTTTTTATATATTTTGACTCTGCATCAAAAGATGAAAATATGTAGTCTCAAAGTCATTTCGAGAAATTGACGTTTTAAGTTTCGGTTTCCAAATTCAAACGGATGTATCTTCGCCAATAATTGTCAGAAGTTAGAATTTCTTTCAACATTATGAAGCCCTTTTTATATATTTTGACTCTGCATCAAAAGCTGAAAATATGTAGTCGCGAAGTCATTTCGAGAAATTGACGTTTTAAGTTTCGGTTTCCAAATTCAAACGGATGTATCTTCGCCTATAATTGGCAGAAGTCAGAATTTCTTTCAACATTATGAAGCCCTTTTCATATATTTTGACTCTGCTTCAAAAGCTGAAAATATGTAGTCGCGAAGTCATTTCGAGAAATTGACGTTTTAAGTTTCGGTTTCCAAATTCAAACGGATGTATCTTCGCCAATAATTTTCAGCAGTTAGAATTTCTTTCAACATTATGAAGCCCTTTTTATATATTTTGACTCTGCATCAAAAGCTGAAAATATGTAGTCTCAAAGTCATTTCGAGAAATTGACGTTTTAAGTTTCTGTTTCCAAATTCAAACGGATGTATCTTCGCCAATAATTGTCAGAAGTCAGAATTTCTTTCAACATTATGAAGCCCTTTTTATATATTTTGATTCTGCATCAAAAGCTGAAAATATGTAGTCTCGAAGTCATTTCGAGAAATTGACGTTTTAAGTTTCTGTTTCCAAATTCAAACGGATGTATCTTCGCCAATAATTGTCAGAAGTTAGAATTTCTTTCAACATTATGAAGCCCTTTTTATATATTTTGACTATGCATCAAAAGCTGAAAATATGTAGTCTCGAAGTCATTTCGAGAAATTGACATTTTAAGTTTCTGTTTCCAAATTCAAACGGATGTATCTTCGCCAATAATTGTCAGAAGTTAGAATTTCTTTCAACATTATGAAGCCCTTTTTATATATTTTGACTCTGCTTCAAAAGCTGAAAATATGTAGTCTCGAAGTCATTTCGAGAAATTGACGTTTTAAGTTTCTGTTTCCAAATTCAAACGGATGTATCTTCGCCAATAATTGTCAGAAGTTAGAATTTCTTTCAACATTATGAACCCCTTTTTATATATTTTGATTCTGCATCAAAAGCTGAAAATATGTAGTCTCGAAGTCATTTCGAGATATTGGCGTTTTAAGTTTATTTTCCCAAATTCAAACGGATGTATCTTCGCCAATAATTGTCAGAAGTCAGAATTTCTTTCAACATTATGAAGCCCTTTTTATATATTTTGACTCTGCATCAAAAGCTGAAAATATGTAGTCGCGAATTCATTTCGAGAAATTGACGTTTTAAGTTTCTGTTTCCAAATTCAAACGGATGTATCTTCGCCAATAATTGTCAGAAGTTAGAATTTCTTTCAACATTATGAAGCCCTTTTTATATATTTTGATTCTGCATCAAAAGCTGAAAATATGTAGTCTCGAAGTCATTTCGAGAAATCGACGTTTTAAGTCTGTGTTTCCAAATTCAAACGGATGCATCTTCGCCAATAATTGTCAGAAGTTAGAATTTCTTTCAACATTATGAAGCCCTTTTTATATATTTTGACTCTGCATCAAAAGCTGAAAATATGTAGTCTCGAAGTCATTTCGAGAAATTGACGTTTTAAGTTTCTGTTTCCAAATTCAAATGGATGTATCTTCGCCAATAATTGTCAGAAGTTAGAATTTCTTTCAACATTATTAAGGCCCTTTTTATATATTTTGATTCTGCATCAAAAGCTGAAAATATGTAGTCTCGAAGTCATTTCGCGAAATTGACGTTTTAAGTTTCTGTTTCCAAATTCAAACGGATGTATCTTCGCCAATAATTGTCAGAAGTTAGAATTTCTTTCAACATTATGAAGCCCTTTTTATATATTTTGACTCTGCATCAAAAGCTGAAAATATGTAGTCTCAAAGTCATTTCGAGAAATTGACGTTTTAAGTTTCGGTTTCCAAATTCAAACGGATGTATCTTCGCCAATAATTGTCAGAAGTTAGAATTTCTTTCAACATTATGAAGCCCTTTTTATATATTTTGACTCTGCATCAAAAGCTGAAAATATGTAGTCTCGAAGTCATTTCGAGAAATTGACGTTTTAAGTTTCTGTTTCCAAATTCAAATGGATGTATCTTCGCCAATAATTGTCAGAAGTTAGAATTTCTTTCAACATTATGAAGCCCTTTTTATATATTTTGATTCTGCATCAAAAGCTGAAAATATGTAGTCTCGAAGTCATTTCGAGAAATTGACGTTTTAAGTTTCTGTTTCCAAATTCAAACGGATGTATCTTCGCCAATAATTGTCAGAAGTTAGAATTTCTTTCAACATTATGAAGCCCTTTTTATATATTTTGACTCTGCTTCAAAAGCTGAAAATATGTAGTCTCGAAGTCATTTCGAGAAATTGACGTTTTAAGTTTCTGTTTCCAAATTCAAACGAATGTATCTTCGCCAATAATTGTCACAAGTTAGAATTTCTTGCAACATTATGAACCCCTTTTTATATATTTTGATTCTGCTTCAAAAG
>NW_025063386.1:0-10215 GCF_018153295.1 Drosophila grimshawi
GATTAAGATTTCTTGTTTGCTATTTTATTTACACACAACTTAAGATCTTTGATCTCCTTATCTTGCTGCTTGATTAATTTATCTCTGTTTGCTTTTACTCGCTTTAGTATAACTAAAAACAGCACAACCAAAACCAGTATAAAGACAATCAGATATACTAATATTTTTTGATATTCGCCTTGAGAGCTTTCCAACTGATTTATTTTAAATTCCTTGTCAACAATAAAGAGTGTTTCAGCTTCATTCTGTTTTTTTATAACATCCTGTATTTGATTGAATAAGATTAAATATGCTTCGGATAGAGCTGTATATCCAATTCTCAAGTAGTACTCCTGAAGTACCATATATCCAAACAATAAGAGTTTACTCTCTTCGATATTTCTAAGTTTCGGTTCTGCATATGCGACATAATAACTTGCCGAGTCTATATTATTTACGGATGTGTAAATTTCAACGAGATTTAATGCTGTTCTTGCTTTCTCTTTATCGGATATACTATCAGTCATATTTTTACTCAAATAATCGACTGCTTTATCATACTCCTGGTTGTCTTGATAAATAATACCATACAGGATATTGTAAGCATAAGAAAATTTATCGTTTTCTTTGTCATTCAATAGAGGAGTTCCTTTATCAAGATATAGTAAAGCTTTTTTGTAATCATTGTTTAGATAATAACTAAAAGCCAGCATTCGATAAGCTTGAACTTGAATATAAGGATAGTCATTTAATAATGAGGTAGCCTTTTGTAGGTAAGAGTTTGTAGAATCGTTTACTCCTTGATCGTAATACATCAAACCTATATTGTACAGGGTCTTACCCATGCTTAAAGAATCGTTCATTTTTTCAGCATAAGAATAGGCTTTGAGATAGTGTCTTAACTCTTGAGCTGTATTTGATTGATAACTATATTGTCCATCATTAGCTATTGCTGCATAGTAGTTAGCTAGAAATGAGTTTTTAACATCTCCTCTTTTTTCAAAAAAAGAAGCTGATTTTGTTATCGATTTAAGTTGATCTTCTCTTATCAAATTGTTCGCATTTCTATTTGCTCTTACATCAGCTATCTGATAGATCATATAATTTGTTTGGCTCAAATCTTCGGGTTTTTCTATCGAATCTAAGATAGATAAAGCTTCCTGTGGTTGTTCTTCTCCCAAATTGATTGCTTGTTCGATTTGTTTTCGGACAAGATCTGATCGCTTATCCGTACATGAAAAAAGAAGTAATAAAGGAAATATAAGAAGTAAAGTTGTGCTAGGCTTTAAGTACATTTTATTAGTTTATTCTTTTAGTAAATAGTCCTCTTGGGTCACTATTCCGTTTGAATCTGTATAAATCAATAGATATTCTCCATTCGGTAACATTTCAATAGCATCGTCCAATTCATCTGAGGATAAAATACCTATTTCAACACCTGTTTTTGCATCAATAATATACACATCAAGCATAAAATTAAAGGAACAAAACATCCTTTCAGAAATACCTAATCCTCCTGTTGAACCTCCTTTACCAGCACCTATATCTCCGCCTCTAGGAAAAATAACAGTAATACTAGATAGAAAAAAAACGGGAAGAAGTAGGAGTTTGAATTTCATATAGATATTGTTTATATTGTTGCAATTATAAACACAAAAATCGATTTTGGCTATAATAAAACTCTCATTTTTTACAGACAATGATATCTTACTATAAGTATCATTTAAGAGTGAATATTATCATTAAGTAAAAAAAATAATTTACCTTGTGCTATATTTTGAAATATCTATATAATGTGCTCTGAAATAATAAATAAGATAAGGTTACAATTTTTTAATTATATCATAATATAGCAATTATTGCAAAATAAAACACCTATGAATAGCATTCAGAAAAGAAAGAATCCATTAACAACCATTGCAATAAACCAAGAATACGCGTTGAAAATAGATCAATACATAAAAGAGTTTGCAATGACAAGGAAAGATTTTGTTGAATTAGCTATCGACTACTTTCAACGAACAGGTTTTGACATTAGAAGTGAGGCTTTCGACCTATCGCCTTTGGAAAAAATAACACAGAATTTAGCACTTTCTCTATCTACTTTAGAAAACAAGAACAATGAAGCATCAGCATTGGTAAACATCCTCCAATCTATCAATGAAAATTCGATTAAACAAATAGCATCATCCCAAGAAAAAGAGCAATTGGAAAATAGACTGTCATATAAAGATCAGTTAATCGAAGATCTTCGAAAAGAGAATGCAGAATTAGCTCAATACAAAGAAAGGGCTCAAAAAGAGCTTATGAGAATACGCTACGAACAGAAAACATTTGGGAAAATAGAGGTAAATACAGACCTGTAATTTAGAATATAGATCATCTATTTCTAAACAGATTGAGCAATAAAAACAAAATATTTCCCTTTTAAGTTAAATTGCTATCATAAATAATACAGAATCAAGATACAATAATCTATATGTCTGCATAAATATAATAAAAACAGCGTTATGCTGTTTTTTTAACGTTTTTTGTTGGGACAAAAAACACATCTTGCTACCTATCTATGGATTCTGTGGATTTAATGGATTTTAGCAAAAAAAAAGATACTATAGTAACCAATTTATCCATCGATCTATTTTGCCTTATTATTGAATAATATGATTGTTTTTTTTAACCATTCATTATTCTAAAAATACAATGTTTTGTAGAAAGTATACCAAAAGGTACTCATTTTTATCACATCTTACTTAACTATATATCAGTTGATTGTCCTGTTTTTTTAACAAATGTGAGTACCTATATGAGTACCTAAATGCCTACATCATAAAATATAAAATACTATATAACAACACCTTACTCAACAAATACTGTACTCTGTATAGTATACTTCTTGCTTTCCTTAATCAAAGGAAAACACCCTTTTTGGTTAGGGTGCTTTTCCGCTATTTTTTTCGATCGAAAGAGAGATCAAAAAAAAATAGAACTATAAAAAAAGTGCAGATGTATTTTTAACATAAAAGATTATTTATTTATAAAAAAAAGAGAACAATAAAATCAATTTAATACCTTTCCTTTCTGAAACTAGACACTAAACTATGACCAACCTAAACTCGGTAGAAACTAAATTTAAGATTGACGGCAAACAATATCATTTTGTAGATCTTAAACTGGAACAAGCATTTAACAAACATCATATTTGTGAGGTCAGAGTCGATTTTGAACAACTCGATTCTGTTTGGATGGAAAACCCTACTAAAATAATCAAACTCATAGGGCAGGATCTCAGTATAGAAATGAAACATCTGCAAACAGGTGAAACTAATCTGTTTCAAGGAATCGTAACCCACGTTTCCATGAATGGAAATAACGGAGAAAAAAACTACATTACCATAACCGGTGCAAGTCCTACGATAAAGCTGGAGGATACACCCACGATGAACTCTTTTTCTGATCTTACACTTGATCTGATTGCCAAAGAAGCAATCGAAAACTCAGGAAATGCAGCTGATGTTACCATCAATACGAAATATAAAAGTACAATCGATTACATAGCACAATACAATGAAAACTGTTTCCAATTTTTAAACCGTTTGAGCTGGTTGTACGGAGAATGGCTTTTTTTTGACGGAACAACTGCCTACTTCGGTAAGCCCCAATTAGACGATGCAATCCAAATTACCTATGACGAAGAAATAACTCATTTTGAACTTAGTGCTAATCTTGTTCCTGCGAACGTTAACCGATATGAATATTTGAATCACCAGGACAACGAAGCCACATCTGCAACTCCTTATCGGGTTGATGGCGTAAGAGGCTATATAAAGGCCTCTCTCGATCGATCCGAGGAAATATACACCTCTGATGCTCTTTTGCCTTTACACGCATCTATAGGCAGCAAAAAGGACCTGGATGATCTCATCTTGGTTGATAAATATCGACGGGTATCGCAAATGCTTACTTTTAAGGCTACCTCCAAAACCTGTAAGGTGAAACTAGGTAGATTACTTAGCGTGAACCTGCCAGGCTCGATGAGAACAACTCTAAAGCACGTAGAAACGTTTTTAGTAACGCAAGTGATACATGAGGCTCATCAAGACGGATCATATACAAACTCCTTTATGGGAATACCCTCCGAAATGGAACATATACCGATGGACGAAGTCAAAGCTCCTGTTGCCCTTTCTCAAATAGCTTGGGTAACAAGTAATGCTGATGACAGGGGAAGAGTAAAGGTGGAGTTTCAGTGGCAAAAGAAACTAAACAAAACCACTAATTGGATACGTGTCCAAACTCCCGATGGGGGGTTCGAGTGATGTTGTTTCCAGCAATAGAGGCTTTGTGTTTATTCCCGAACAGGGAGATCAAGTGATGATTAATTTCGAAAACGGTGATCCTAATCGTCCTTATGTATCGGGAAGTATTTTTAAAGAAAGCAGAAGCAAAGGCGGGCTAGATGACAATCATATAAAATCCATTAAAACTAGATCGGGTATAGAAATTGTTTTTAACGACGATCAGCGTTCGCTACACATTCAAGACCCTAGCGGAAACACGTGGGATATGGACGGAAACGGAAACATCAACGTAACTGCTCCCCATCAGATAACTTTTAATTCGGAGAATATCCTTTTCAATGCAAGTAAAGATGTTACCACCAATGCGGGAAATTCGGTCGGAATAAGAGCTACTAACCAGATTTATACCAACACTGAAACAATGAGCCAATTTGTTAACGGACAATGGGCATTGCAGGCTAATACATCGCTTCTGAATACGCTCAACAGGTTGAACATCGAAAGCCCGAATATGGTATTGGCATCTACTCAAAACTTGGTTTTACACAGCGACGATAAGATGTTTGCCAACTCTATGAATAGTATTCAAATGCGTGCTACCAACTCGATACAATCTTCACAAGAAAGCGTGCAGCATGAGTATGCACAACAAATAGATGCTTGTGTGGTAGATTTTCGTCCGTCTGCCGATTTTGATGCACAGTATGGTTTCGACTGGTTCAGAGTGGGGGACATTGGTGATATGCCTTTCGAATCTATACTCGTGATGGCTAATATATTAGATGGAAATACGAATCGAGTATCATCCCTGACGGGTACTCAAGCCTTGGAAGCTCTTAAGAGACGCGAATATAGGGAATCTTTTCCGATAGCAGGAACAGATCAATATTATTACGTACCGACACTCAATTTTTATACGCAAGGTGCTTTGGCTCAATTTGCACATCTACCTGAAGGACAAAGACCTGTAAATGTAGCAAAATTCAGAATTTTTGTAACCATCAACCGACCTATTGCTTATATTCAATTTACCTACGATAAATCTAAATTTCAAGTCACACCCGAAATATTGACCGATAACCAATCTTGCAGAAAGAGACTTACGCAAAGCGGTCCGGTAACGGTTACTTGCATAGACCCCGGTAGCGGGTTTTCGCAAGCTGACCATATTACGGCATGGGCAATGTTTGCCGACAACACTCCGCCACAGCTAGTGGGTAACCTAAAGGTATCGCCCAATGCTCCGCAATTCAGAAAAAAACACAAGGTGTTGATTTTAAGTGTTGCAACAAATATAAACGGTTCCTCTATAATTCCAAATAGAGGGCAGTATAACGAAAACGAGATCAACAATATATATAAATACCTTTATCAGTCGTTTATCGAAGCAGATATTGAAATTTATCACGATGTTTTGGACTTGACCGATGATGAAAACTTTATTATACGGAGAGATCAGTACGATCCTCGAAAAGATCAGTACGGAAAATTCATTTATCAAAAGAGTAGAGACCTTCTCCCTCCGGGAAAAACACCCAACGAAGTGAGAGATGGCTATATCTATCACGATAGAATGGAAAATGGAAAAAGTGCCATTTACCCCTATTTGCGAAACAAGTTTTTCAAAAACAAAGCAAATAAAGATCGCTACATCGGTCACACCATTATCTACATTTTCGATGAACGGAGTTTTATTTATAAGGAAGAAACGGTTCGGCTACCCGATGGTAGCGACTTCGACGATATGACAACTATTGGCGGTCAGACAGAGGGGCATTGGAAAAAAATATTATTTTATTTGAGACTAAAGACAATACCACCATGGCGCACGAGTTGTTGCACGACATGGGGCTTACGCATACCTTCCTAAAGGCTGCCGTATGGAACAATATGTATATGTTTTTAGACTATACCACCGACAATATTATGGATTATGCACCACCATCCAAAATAAAACATACCTACCGTTGGCAATGGAAAATAATAAACGAGAAACTAAGATAAAATTTTAGAAATAACATAATGATTAGGATAAATTTAATAGCAATTCTATTGTTTGTGTCTGTCTGTTCATTTTCGCAAATAGACAGTACCCTACACGTAGAACGCCAAAAAAGAGATTATAATATGACACAATTTGATAAAGATACTTTCGAAAAAAATAAAATCAGAGATGAATATAAGTTTGAAACTGAAGATGAATTCATCAGACAATTTTCTTTTAAGGATATGTATGTAGAAGAACGAGAAAATAAATTGAAAAATTTCACAAAAAAAACGGCTTATTGGGAAAAAAACTTATATCCTAGACAGATACTATATATGATAGGAGGTTGTGAAGTCGGTAAAATAAGAAAGTACAATCAACAAGGAGTTTTGATCGAAGAGATAGATGCTGACCAATATTTTAAATACAGCATGTATAATGTAGCCGATTATATTTTAAGAGAAGACAGTGTTGATATTTTTAAAAGAGAGAGCAGAGATACCCCAGCTTATAAGAAACTAGATCTTAGTAGAAACTATCGCGTAACCTACCCCTATTATCAAATCAGATTTTGGGATAAAAACGATAATTTAATTTACTATCGAATAGATGGCACAACAGGAAAAGTGCTCTATAAATCAATTAATGATGATATTTTAATAGACAAAGGAGATCCTAATCAAGCAGAGTTTGACGCTCAAAAAAAAGCAGAAGCTAGCAAAAAGAAAAAAGGTTTCTTAGGGTGGTAAACTAACAAAAAAGAAAATGAAATTATTTACAACCTGTCTCTTATTTATAGTCTCTTTGTTCACTACTCCTTGTGCTTTTGCACAAACTGATAGCACCATGTATTACAAAAATCAGTTAGTAAAAAAATGGAAAATTGAAATGTCTCTTGGCTTTGGCTTTGGTGGTTATGATGAAGTTGACGGAAAAATTTGTATTAAATTAGATGATAATTCATTTACATTATCTCCCTTACAACATAATATTCATGATACAATCATTCTCCAATTAAATGAAGATGCAACATTTTCTTCATACAATGGAACTAAATCGAATAATTGTGGTGTAGGTTCTTATTTTCAATCAAAAGGAACTTATAAATTACTTGCTAATAATTGTATTGCTTTAAGATTTGAATCTATGATAATTAGTTCATATAGAGATGAAGACATCTGTGAATGTAATATAAAAATGATTGAGTATAAAATCATTCCAAACGGGGATGGCTTTATATTCAAAAATAATGAAAATTAGCTTGTTTACAACAATTTAAATATATAATATGTCCAAACTAATTATAGAGGGTTCACAAATGCAATGCACATTGGGAACCAAACCATCCAAAATAATGGTAACCAGTCAGAGCTTTGTCAAGTTGAAAGACAAAGTGATTGCCACCGAAGAAGACAGACAAGCCAACTCTAACATTCCACCATTTGGAAACTGTAAGCGAAACTCGCATCAGCCTGCTTGTGTGCCCATACCTGCAAAGTGGGAACAAACCACCCAAAAAGACTCTATCAACGGTTTGAAAAAGCTAACAATCGATTCTACCTGTCAATGCTCACAAGGAGGAGAGATCAGTTTTATAGATACTTCCGATAATGGTTTTGTAGATTCTAAATAACACAAAAAAGAGGTTGTTTTTAATAGAATAGATATTACCGTATAATTTAATCAATAAATAAAAACCTAAATGATACTATAAATGCTCAGAAATAGTATACGTATTATTCTAGCGATATTGGTATTTCTGTATATCGCTTTAGGGACATTCATTGTATGCTCTATTTATCCTTCTGATAGATATTCATCAATTATGCAATCTGACTATTGGGATAGTCTCAGTATACTAACATTCCCTTCATACATCATCAGTTTTGGGTTTCGATTTGGGGGGTCACAACCAATATGGCCTGTTTTTATTATCCAACTGATTGTGTTAATTATATCACTATATTGTGCAGATTATCTTGCTCGGAGGTTATTTAATGTATATCGCAAGAGTAAAGAATAAGAATCTAGTGAAAAAGCTGAAAATAAGTATGGTACAAATGACATCTATAGAAATCGTAAAAATTATAGATAAAGTAACCCTGAATAAATTAATCTTATTTTCAAAACACGACCGTATCTTTGAAAATAAAACACTTTCTCAAAACCTTTTCAGAATTTAAAATGGCTCACTAAAAAACAGCATAGAGGAAAAGCTTTCCCCAGCTAGAACCTAAAAATATATTTAAAATCGATTTTAGGGTCTAAAAAAACAAAAACCACAATATAGACAACACCAAGAGGTGAAACACTCCTAGAGTCATTTAAACAACAAATAAAACACTCCCGCGCCCCCCTTAGGTTTTATTTTCTTTTGTTTTTGTTTTCCCTTTTCAAAATCAGGAGGGTAAGTAATAATAGGTCAGACCAAAGTTAAAAACGAAAATTCGAGCGTTTTTGCTCGCAATAATAAGCCCTAAAAATTAAAATTCAGTGTTTGTATTATTAAACAAAGCTTATTATTTGCTTATCAATTAAAAAAAAAACGGCACAAAATACTATAAAACAGATAGATATAAACAGTAAACACACTCTAAGTACGAGATATTTGATACATTAAACGAGATATAAGATACTTTTAGTCTTTAATTAAACGAGATATTTGATACATTCCAACGAATAATGATTTTACAACTCGTTTTTATTATTATATTTGAAAAACGAGTTCATTGATACTTTTAAACCTAAGAATAGATGGCAATTATAAGAAATAAAGATTTGTTACAAAGCTATGTTTTAACTACAGCAAAGTATGATTTTTCTGTATATGAAAAACGAATTATATATAGAATAATAGAAATACTACAACAATATACGGAGGGTAAGAAACTTAATAAAAAATATAATATTGACATTGATTTATTCGGAGATGCACATATATCAATACCTATATCAGCATTTCTAAAAGATGATAGAGATAAACATTATACTGAAATAAAAAAAGCTTTGACTAGCTTAGAAAGTAAAAAAATGACATATGAAGATGACCAAAATTGGCAAATCATAAGACTTATTGAAAAACCTAGAATCAATAAATATGAAAGTTTTGTTGTTTTTAGGTTAGATGCGATGATATATAGTGCCTTTCTTGATTTTTCGAAAGGTTATCGAAAATACGAGTTGAAGACAGCTATGCAGTTTGACAGTGTCTATGCTATGCGTTTTTATGAACTTATGAGCGGACAAAAAACACCGCTTTGCTATTCGATAGAGCAACTCAAAGAAATGTTTCAAATAGCTGATAAATATGACCGTGTAAATGATTTTAAAAAGTATGTGCTCGATATTGCTAAACGCGAATTAGACAAATGTTCTCCTTATACCTTTAGCTATGAAATGAATAAAACAGGACGTAAATTTACTTCAGTCACATTTTATCCAAAACAGCAACCTCAATTTAGAGACACCGATCTCGAAAAACACGAACTACAGAAAAAAGTCTCTCTATCTTGGGATTTACCCAAAGAGATAACGGATTACCTAATACATAATTTTGACTTTACCAAAGACGGAATAAAAAATAACTTGGATTTATTCAAACAGGCACACGAGCAAATCGACATTATCGGATTTCTTGCTGCATTAAAAGGAAAAGTAAGAACGTCAAACAACCCTCAAGGATACATTATTGGGGCTTTAAAGAAAATGATTAATTAGAATATGACACTTATTATAGATGAAAATATAGCCAATGCCAATCTTATTTTGAGATTTATGGGGGCTTTGGAGAGAGAAGACTATTTACTCTGTCAAAGAATAAAAGACAACTTAAGAAAGAATAAGTTAGATAGTAATGAAGTCGATGATCTCAAAATATTCATCCAAACTTGCGAAAAAATAACGCGGATAGATATTTGTATAAATACAATTGAGATGCTAGATAATCTGAAA
>NW_025063387.1:0-19347 GCF_018153295.1 Drosophila grimshawi
TTGCCCCATTTCAATTATAAAGGTGTTTTTAGAATTCACTTGATCTTTGGAACAAAAGTGCATTAAAATAATTTGACTTCCGACTCATCTAAGAAAGATATTAAGGGATATTCTTCGTTAAATAGAAAATATATGGAAAGCATTAAATAGTGTCTACCTTGAAATAAATGGCCATATCTTCGTCAAAAATTGCCCCATTTCAATTATAAAGGTGTTTTTAGAATTCACTTGATCTTTGGAACAAAACTGCATTAAAATAATTTGACTTCCGACTCATCTAAGAAAGATATTAAGGGATATTCTTCGATAAATAGAAAATATATGGAAAGCATTAAATAGGGTCTACCTTGAAATAAATGGCCATATCTTCGTCAAAAATTGCCCCACTTCAATTATAGAGGTGTTTTTAGAATTCGCTTAATCTTTGAAACAAAACTGCATTAAAATAATTTGACTTCCGACTCATCTAAGAAAGATATTAAGGGATATTCTTTGATAAATACAAAATATATGGAAAGCATTAAATAGGGTCTACCTTGAAATAAATGGCCATATCTTCGTCAAAAATTGCCCCATTTCAATTATAAAGGGGTTTTTAGAATTCACTCGATCTTTGGAACAAAACTGCATTAAAATAATTTGACTTCCGACTCATCTAAGAAAGATATTAAGGGATACTTCGATAAATAGAAAATATATTGAAAGCATTAAATAGGGTATACCTTGAAATAAATGGCCATATCTTCGTCAAAAATTGCCCCACTTCAATTATAGAGGTGATTTTAGAATTCGCTTAATCTTTGAAACAAAACTGCATTAAAATAATTTGACTTCCGACTCATCTAAGAAAGATATTAAGGGATATTCTTCGATAAATAGAAAATATATGGAAAGCATTAAATAGGGTCTACCTTGAAAAAAATGGACATATCTTCGTCAAAAATTGCCCCATTTCAATTATAAAGGTGTTTTCAGAATTCACTCAATCTTTGGAACAAAACTGCATTAAAATTATTTGACTTCCGACTCATCTAAGAAAGATATTAAGGGATATTCTTCGATAAATAGAAAATATATGGAAAGCATTAAATAGGGTCAACCTTGAAATAAATGGCCATATCTTCATCATAAATTGCCCCATTTCAATTATAAAGGTGTTTTTAGAATTCACTTGATCTTTGGAACAAAAAGTGCATTAAAATAATTTGACTTCCGACTCATCTAAGAAAGATATTAAGGGATATTCTTCGATAAATAGAAAATATATGGAAAGCATTAAATAGTGTCTACCTTGAAATAAATGGCCATATCTTCGTCAAAAATTGCCCCATTTCAATTATAAAGGTGTTTTTAGAATTCACTTGATCTTTGGAACAAAACTGCATTAAAATAATTTGACTTCCGACTCATCTAAGAAAGATATTAAGGGATATTCTTCGATAAATAGAAAATATATGGAAAGCATTAAATAGGGTCTACCTTGAAATAAATGGCCATATCTTCGTCAAAAATTGCCCCACTTCAATTATAGAGGTGTTTTTAGAATTCGCTTAATCTTTGAAACAAAACTGCATTAAAATAATTTGACTTCCGACTCATCTAAGAAAGATATTAAGGGATATTCTTTGATAAATACAAAATTTATGGAGCATTAAATAGGGTCTACCTTGAAATAAATGGCCATATCTTCGTCAAAAATTGCCCCATTTCAATTATAAAGGGGTTTTTAGAATTCACTCGATCTTTGGAACAAAACTGCATTAAAATAATTTGACTTCCGACTCATCTAAGAAAGATATTAAGGGATATTCGATAAATAGAAAATATATTGAAAGCATTAAATAGGGTATACCTTGAAATAAATGGCCATATCTTCGTCAAAAATTGCCCCACTTCAATTATAGAGGTAATTTTAGAATTCGCTTAATCTTTGAAACAAAACTGCATTAAAATAATTTGACTTCCGACTCATCTAAGAAAGATATTAAGGGATATTCTTCGATAAATAGAAAATATATGGAAAGCATTAAATAGGGTCTACCTTGAAAAAAATGGACATATCTTCGTCAAAAATTGCCCCATTTCAATTATAAAGGTGTTTTCAGAATTCACTCAATCTTTGGAACAAAACTGCATTAAAATTATTTGACTTCCGACTCATCTAAGAAAGATATTAAGGGATATTCTTCGATAAATAGAAAATATATGGAAAGCATTAAATAGGGTCTACCTTGAAATAAATGGCCATATCTTCGTCATAAAATGCCCCATTTCAATTATAAAGGTGTTTTTAGAATTCACTTGATCTTTGGAACAAAACTGCATTAAAATAATTTGACTTCCGACTCATCTAAGAAAGATATTAAGGGATATTCTTTGATAAATAGAAAATATATTGAAAGCATTAAATAGGGTCTACCTTGAAATAAATGGCCATATCTTCGTCAAAAATTGCCCCACTTCAATTATAAAGGTGTTTTTAGAATTCGCTTAATCTTTGAAACAAAACTGCATTAAAATAATTTGACTTCGGACTCATCTAAAAAAGATATTAAGGGATATTCTTCGATAAATAGAAAATATATGGAAAGCATTAAATAGGGTCTACCTTGAAATAAATGGCCATATCTTCGTCAAAAATTGCCCCATTTCAATTATAAAGGTGTTTTTAGAATTCGCTCGATCTTTGGAACAAAATTGCATTAAAATAATTTGACTTCCGACTCATCTAAGAAAGATATTAAGGGATATTCTTCGATAAATAGAAAATATATGGAAAGCATTAAATAGGGTCTACCTTGAAATAAATGGCCATATCTTCGTCATAAATTGCCCCATTTCAATTATAAAGGTGTTTTTAGAATTCACTTGATCTTTGGAACAAAACTGCATTAAAATAATTTGACTTCCGACTCATCTAAGAAAGATATTAAGGGATATTTTTCGATAAATAGAAAATATATGGAAAGCATTAAATAGTGTCTACCTTGAAATAAATGGCCATATCTTCGTCAAAAATTGCCCCACTTCAATTATAAAGGTGTTTTTAGAATTCACTTAATCTTTGAAACAAAACTGCATTAAAATAATTTGACTTCGGACTCATCTAAAAAAGATATTAAGGGATATTCTTCGATAAATAGAAAATATATGGAAAGCATTAAATAGGGTCTACCTTGAAATAAATGGCCATATCTTCGTCAAAAATTGTCCCATTTCAATTATAAAGGTGTTTTTAGAATTCGCTCGATCTTTGGAACAAATTTGCATTAAAATAATTTGACTTCCGACTCATCTAAGAAAGATATTAAGGGATATTCTTCGATAAATGGAAAATATATGGAAAGCATTAAATAGGGTCAACCTTGAAATAAATGGCCATATCTTCGTCATAAATTGCCCCATTTCAATTATAAAGGTGTTTTTAGAATTCACTTGATCTTTGGAACAAAAGTGCATTAAAATAATTTGACTTCCGACTCATCTAAGAAAGATATTAAGAGATATTTTTCGATAAATAGAAAATATATGGAATGCATTAAATAGTGTCTACCTTGGAATAAATGGCCATATCTTCGTCAAAAATTGCCCCATTTCAATTATAAAGGTGTTTTTAGAATTCACTTGATCTTTGGAACAAAACTGCATTAAAATAATTTGACTTCCGACTCATCTAAGAAAGATATTAAGGGATATTCTTCGATAAATAGAAAATTTATGGAAAGCATTAAATAGGGTCAACCTTTAAATAAATGGCCATATCTTCGTCATAAAATGCCCCATTTCAATTATAAAGGTGTTTTTAGAATTCACTTGATCTTTGGAACAAAACTGCTTTAAAATAATTTAGATTCCGACTCATCTAAGAAAGATATTAAGGGATATTCTTTGATAAATAGAAAATATATTGAGAGCATTAAATAGGGTCTACCTTGAAATAAATGGCCATATCTTCGTCAAAAATTGCCCCACTTCAATTATAAAGGTGTTTTTAGAATTCGCTTAATCTTTGACACAAAACTGCATTAAAATAATTTGACTTCCGACTCATCTAAAAAAGATATTAAGGGATATTCTTCGATAAATAGAAAATATATGGAAAGCATTAAATAGGGTCTACCTTGAAATAAATAGCCATATCTTCGTCAAAAATTGCCCCACTTCAATTATAAAGGTGTTTTTAGAATGCACTCAATCTTTGAAACAAAACTGCATTAAAATAATTTGACTTCCGACTCATCTAGGAAAGATATTAAGGGATATTCTTCGATAAATAGAAAATATATGGAACAAAACTGCATTAAAATAATTTGACTTCCGACTCATCTAAGAAAGATATTAAGGGATATTCTTCGATAAATAGAAAATATATGGAAAGCATTAAATAGGGTCTACCTTGAAATAAATGGCCATATCTTCGTCTTTGAAAACAAACTGCATTAAAATAATTTGACTTCCGACTCATCTAAGAAAGATATTAAGGGATATTCTTCGATAAATAGAAAATATATGGAAAGCATTAAATAGGGTCTACCTTGAAATAAATGGCCATATCTTCATCTAACATTGCCCAATTTCAATTATAAAGGTGTTTTTAGAATTCACTTGATCTTTGGAACAAAACTGCATTAAAATAATTTGACTTGCGACTCATCTAAGAAAGATATTAAGGGATATTCGATAAATAGAAAATATATGGAAAGCATTAAATAGTGTCTACCTTGAAATAAATGGCCATATCTTCGTCAAAAATTGCCCCATTTCAATTATAAAGGTGTTTTTAGAATTCGCTCGATCTTTGGAACAAAACTGCATTAAAATAATTTGACTTCCGACTCATCTAAAAAATATATTAAGGGATATTCTTCGATAAATAGAAAATATATGGAAAGCATTAAATAGGGTCTACCTTGAAATAAATGGCCATATCTTTGTCAAAAATTGCCCCATTTCAATTATAAAGGTGTTTTTAGAATTCACTTGATCTTTGGAACAAAACTGCATTAAAATAATTTGACTTCCGACTCATCTAAAAAAGATATTAAGGGATATTCTTCGATAAATAGAAAATATATGGAAAGCATTAAATAGGGTCTACCTTGAAATAAATGGACATATCTTCGTCAAAAATTGCCCCATTTCAATTATAAAGGTGTTTTTAGAATTCACTTGATCTTTGGAACAAAACTGCATGAAAATAATTTGACTTCCGACTCATCTAAGAAAGATATTAAGGGATATTCTTCGATAAATAGAAAATATATGGAAAGCATTAAATAGTGTCTACCTTGAAATAAATGGCCATATGTTCGTCAAAAATTGCCCCATTTCCATTATTAAGGTGTTTTTAGAATTCACTGAATCCTTGGAACAAAACTGCCTTAAAATAATTGACTTCCGACTCATCTAAGAAAAGATATTAAGGGGATATTCTTCGATAAATAAAAAATAATATGGAAAGCATTGAATAGGGTCTACCTTGAAATAAATGGCCATATCTTCGTCTTTGAAAACAAACTGCATTAAAATAATTTGACTTCCGACTCATCTAAGAAAGATATTAAGGGATATTCTTCGATAAATAGAAAATATATGGAAAGCATTAAATAGGGTCTACCTTGAAATAAATGGCCATATCTTCATCTAAAATTGCCCAATTTCAATTATAAAGGTGTTTTTAGAATTCACTTGATCTTTGGAACAAAACTGCATTAAAATAATTTGACTTCCGACTCATCTAAGAAAGATATTAAGGGATATTCGATAAATAGAAAATATATGGAAAGCATTAAATAGTGTCTACCTTGAAATAAATGGCCATATCTTCGTCAAAAATTGCCCCATTTCAATTATAAAGGTGTTTTTAGAATTCGCTCGATCTTTGGAACAAAACTGCATTAAAATAATTTGACTTCCGACTCATCTAAGAAATATATTAAGGGATATTCTTCGATAAATAGAAAATATATGGAAAGCATTAAATAGGGTCTACCTTGAAATAAATGGCCATATCTTTGTCAAAAATTGCCCCATTTCAATTATAAAGGTGTTTTTAGAATTCACTTGATCTTTGAAACAAAACTGCATTAAAATAATTTGACTTCCGACTCATCTAAAAAAGATATTAAGGGATATTCTTCGATAAATAGAAAATATATGGAAAGCATTAAATAGGGTCTACCTTGAAATAAATGGCCATATCTTCGTCAAAAATTGCCCCATTTCAATTATAGAGGTGTTTTTAGAATTCACTCAATCTTTGGAACAAAACTGCATTAAAAAAATTTGACTTCCGACTCATCTAAGAAAGATATTAAGGGATATTCTTCGATAAATAGAAAATATAAGGCAAACATTAAATAGAGTCAACCTTGAAATAAATGGCCATATCTTCGTCAAAAATTGCCCCATTTCAATTATAAAGGTGTTTTTAGAATTCACTTGATCTTTGGAACAAAACTGCATTAAAATAATTTGACTTCCGACTCATCTAAGAAAGATATTAAGGGATATTCGATAAATAGAAAATATATGGAAAGCATTAAATAGTGTCTACCTTGAAATAAATGGCCATATCTTCGTCAAAAATTGCCCCATTTCAATTATAAAGGTGTTTTTAGAATTCACTTGATCTTTGGAACAAAACTGCATTAAAATAATTTGACTTCCGACTCATCTAAGAAAGATATTAAGGGATATTCTTCGATAAATAGAAAATATATGGAAAGCATTAAATAGGGTCTACCTTGAAATAAATGGCCATATCTTCGTCAAAAATTGCCCCATTTCAATTATAAAGGTGTTTTTAGAATTCACTTGATCTTTGGAACAAAACTGCATTAAAATAATTTGACTTCCGACTCATCTAAGAAAGATATTAAGGGATATTCTTCGATAAATAGAAAATATAAGGCAAACATTAAATAGAGTCAACCTTGAAATAAATAGCCATATCTTCGTCAAAATTGCCCCACTTCAATTATAAAGGTGTTTTTAGAATTCACTTGATCTTTGGAACAAAACTGCATTAAAATAATTTGACTTCCGACTCATCTAAGAAAGATATTAAGGGATATTCTTCGATAAATAGAAAATATATGGAAAGCATTAAATAGGGTCTACCTTGAAATAAATGGCCATATCTTCGTCAAAAATTGCCCCATTTCAATTATAAAGGTGTTTTTAGAATTCACTTGATCTTTGGAACAAAACTGCATGAAAATACTTTGACTTCCGACTCATCTAAGAAAGATATTAAGGGATATTCTTCGATAAATAGAAAATATATGGAAAGCATTAAATAGTGTCTACCTTGAAGAAAATGGCCATATGTTCGTCAAAAATTGCCCCATTTCAATTATAAAGGTGTTTTTAGAATTCACTTGATCTTTGGAACAAAACTGCATTAAAATAATTTGACTTCCGACTCATCTAAGAAAGATATTAAGGGATATTCTTCGATAAATAGAAAATATATGGAAAGCATTAAATAGGGTCTACCTTGAAATAAATGGCCATATCTTCGTCTTTGAAAACAAACTGCATTAAAATAATTTGACTTCCGACTCATCTAAGAAAGATATTAAGGGATATTCTTCGATAAATAGAAAATATATGGAAAGCATTAAATAGGGTCTACCTTGAAATAAATTGCCATATCTTCATCTAACATTGCCCAATTTCAATTATAAAGGTGTTTTTAGAATTCACTTTGATCTTTGGAACAAAACTGCATTAAAATAATTTGACTTGCGACTCATCTAAGAAAGATATTAAGGGATATTCTTCGATAAATAGAAAATATATGGAAAGCATTAAATAGGGTCTACCTTGAAATAAATGGCCATATCTTCGTCAAAAATTGCCCCATTTCAATTATAAAGGTGTTTTTAGAATTAGCTCGATCTTTGGAACAAAACTGCATTAAAATAATTTGACTTCCGACTCATCTAAGAAAGATATTAAGGGATATTCTTCGATAAATAGAAAATATAAGGCAAGCATTAAATAGGGTCTACCTTGAAATAAATGGCCATATCTTCGTCAAAAATTGCCCCATTTCAATTATAAAGGTGTTTTTAGAATTCACTTGATCTTTGGAACAAAACTGCATTAAAATAATTTGACTTCCGACTCATCTAAGAAAGATATTAAGGGATATTCTTCGATAAATAGAAAATATATGGAAAGCATTAAATAGTGTCTACCTTGAAATAAATGGCCATATCTTCGTCAAAAATTGCCCCATTTCAATTATAAAGGTGTTTTTAGAATTCACTTGATCTTTGGAACAAAACTGCATTAAAATAATTTGACTTCCGACTCATCTAAGAAAGATATTAAGGGATATTCTTCGATAAATAGAAAATATATGGAAAGCATTAAATAGGGTCTACCTTGAAATAAATGGCCATATCTTCGTCAAAAATTGCCCCATTTCAATTATAAAGGTGTTTTTAGAATTCACTTCATCTTTGGAACAAAACTGCATTAAAATAATTTGACTTCCGACTCATCTAAGAAAGATATTAAGGGATATTCTTCGATAAATAGAAAATATAAGGCAAACATTAAATAGAGTCAACCTTGAAATAAATAGCCATATCTTCGTCAAAATTGCCCCACTTCAATTATAAAGGTGTTTTTAGAATTCACTCAATCTTTGGAACAAAACTGCATTAAAATAATTTGACTTCCGACTCATCTAAGAAAGATATTAAGGGATATTCTTCGATAAATAGAAAATATATGGAAAGCATTAAATAGGGTCTACCTTGAAATAAATGGCCATATCTTCGTCAAAAATTGCCCCATTTCAATTATAAAGGTGTTTTTAGAATTCACTTGATCTTTGGAACAAAACTGCATGAAAATACTTTGACTTCCGACTCATCTAAGAAAGATATTAAGGGATATTCTTCGATAAATAGAAAATATACGGAAAGCATTAAATAGGGTCTACCTTGAAATAAATGGCCATATCTTCGTCAAAAATTGCCCCATTTCAATTATAAAGATGTTTTTAGAATTCACTTGATCTTTGGAACAAAAGTGCATTAAAATAATTTGGCTGCCGACTCATCTAAGAAAGATATTAAGGGATATTCTTCGATAAATAGAAAATATATGGGAAGCATTAAATAGGGTCTACCTTGAAATAAATGGCCATATCTTCGTCAAAAATTGCCGCACTTCAATTATAAAGGTGTTTTTAGAATTCGCTTGATCTTTGAAACAAAACTGCATTAAAATAATTTGACTTCCGACTCGTCTAAGTAAGATATTAAGGGATATTCTTCGATAAGTAGAAAATAGGGTCTACCTTGAAATAAATGGCCATATCTTCGTCAAAAATTGACCCATTTCAATTATAAAGGTGTTTTTAGAATTCACTTGATCTTTGGAACAAAACTGCATGAAAATAATTTGACTTGCGACTCATCTAAGAAAGATATTAAGGGATATTCTTCGATAAATAGAAAATATATGGAAAGCATTAAATAGTGTCTACCTTGAAATAAATGGCCATATGTTCGTCAAAAATTGCCCCATTTCAATTATAAAGGTGTTTTTAGAATTCACTTGATCTTTGGAACAAAACTGCGTTAAAATAATTTGACTTCCGACTCATCTAAGAAAGATATTAAGGGATATTCTTCGATAAATAGAAAATATACGGAAAGCATTAAATAGGGTCTACCTTGAAATAAATGGTCATATCTTCGTCAAAAATTGCCCCATTTCAATTATAAAGGTGTTTTTAGAATTCACTCAATTTTTGGAACAAAACTGCATTAAAATAATTTGACTTCCGACTCATCTAAGAAAGATATTAAGGGATATTCTTCGATAAATAGAAAATATATGGAAAGCATTAAATAGGGTCTACCTTGAAATAAATGGCCATATCTTCATCAAAAATTGCCCCATTTCAATTATAGAGGTGTTTTTAGAATTCACTCAATCTTTGGAACAAAACTGCATTAAAAAAATTTGACTTCCGACTCATCTAAGAAAGATATTAAGGGATATCTTCGATAAATAGAAAATATAAGGCAAACATTAAATAGAGTCAACCTTGAAATAAATAGCCATATCTTCGTCAAAATTGCCCCACTTCAATTATAAAGGTGTTTTTTAGAATTCACTCAATCTTTGGAACAAAACTGCATTAAATAATTTGACTTTCCGACTCATCTAAGAAAGATATTAAGGGATATTCATCGATAAATAGAAAATAGATAGCAAGCATTAAATACGGTCTACCTTGAAATAAATGGCCATATCTTCGTCAAAAATTGCCCCATTTCAATTATAAAGGTGTTTTTAGAATTCACTTGATCTTTGGAACAAAACTGCATGAAAATACTTTGACTTCCGACTCATCTAAGAAAGATATTAAGGGATATTCTTCGATAAATAGAAAATATATGGAAAGCATTAAATAGTGTCTACCTTGAAGTAAATGGCCATATGTTCGTCAAAAATTGCCCCATTTCAATTATAAAGGTGTTTTTAGAATTCACTTGATCTTTGGAACAAAACTGCATTAAAATAATTTGACTTTCGACTCATCTAAGAAAGATATTAAGGGATATTCTTCGATAAATAGAAAATATACGGAAAGCATTAAATAGGGTCTACCTTGAATAAATGGCCATATCTTCGTCAAAAATTGCCCCATTTCAATTATAAAGGTGTTTTTAGAATTCACTTGATCTTTGGAACAAAACTGCATTAAAATAATTTGACTTCCGACTCGTCTAAGAAAGATATTAAGGGATATTCTTCGATAAATAGAAAATATATGGAAAGCATTAAATAGGGGTCTACCTTGAAAATAAATAGCCATATCTTCGTCAAAATTGCCCCACTTCAATTATAAAGGTGTTTTTAGAATTCACTCAATCTTTGGAACAAAACTGCATTAAAATAATTTGACTTCCGACTCATCTAAGAAAGATATTAAGGGATATTCTTGATTAATAGAAAATATATGGAAAGCATTAAATAGGGTCTACCTTGAAATAAATGGCCATATCTTCGTCAAAAATTGCCCCATTTCAATTATAAAGGTGTTTTTAGAATTCACTTGATCTTTGGAACAAAACTGCATGAAAATACTTTGACTTCCGACTCATCTAAGAAAGATATTAAGGGATATTCTTCGATAAATAGAAAATATATGGAAAGCATTAAATAGTGTCTACCTTGAAGTAAATGGCCATATGTTCGTCAAAAATTGCCCCATTTCAATTATAAAGGTGTTTTTAGAATTCACTTGATCTTTGGAACAAAACTGCATTAAAATAATTTGACTTCCGACTCATCTAAGAAAGATATTAAGGGATATTCTTCGATAAATAGAAAATATACGGAAAGCATTAAATAGGGTCTACCTTGAAATAAATGGCCATATCTTCGTCAAAAATTGCCCCATTTCAATTATAAAGATGTTTTTAGAATTCACTTGATCTTTGAAAACAAACTGCATTAAAATAATTTGACTTCCGACTCATCTAAGAAAGATATTAAGGGATATTCTTCGATAAATAGAAAATATACGGAAAGCATTAAATAGGGTCTACCTTGAATAAATGGCCATATCTTCGTCAAAAATTGCCATATTTCAATTATAAAGGTGTTTTTAGAATTCACTTGATCTTTGAAAACAAACTGCATTAAAATAATTTGACTTCCGACTCATCTAAGAAAGATATTAAGGGATATTCTTCGATAAATAGAAAATATATGGGAAGCATTAAATAGGGTCTACCTTGAAATAAATGGCCATATCTTCGTCAAAAATTGCCCCACTTCAATTATAAAGGTGTTTTTAGAATTCGCTTGATCTTTGAAACAAAACTGCATTAAAATAATTTGACTTCCGACTCGTCTAAGAAAGATATTAAGGGATATTCTTCGATAAATAGAAAATATATGGAAAGCATTAAATAGGGTCTACCTTGAAATAAATGGCCATATCTTCGTCAAAAATTGACCCATTTCAATTATAAAGGTGTTTTTAGAATTCACTTGATCTTTGAAACAAAACTGCATTAAAATAATTTGACTTGCGACTCATCTAAGAAAGATATTAAGGGATAATTTTCGATAAATAGAAAATATATGGAAAGCATTAAATAGTGTCTACCTTGAAATAAATGGCCATATCTTCGTCAAAAATTGCCCCATTTCAATTATAAAGGTGTTTTTAGAATTCACTTGATCTTTGGAACAAAACTGCATTAAAATAATTTGACTTCCGACTCATCTAAGAAAGATATTAAGGGATATTCTTCGATAAATAGAAAATATACGGAAAGCATTAAATAGGGTCTACCTTGAAATAAATGGTCATATCTTCGTCAAAAATTGCCCCATTTCAATTATAAAGATGTTTTTAGAATTCGCTTGATCTTTGAAAACAAACTGCATTAAAATATTTTGACTTCCGACTCATCTAAGAAAGATATTAACGGATATTCTTCGATAAATAGAAAATATATGGAAAGCATTAAATAGAGTCACCTTGAAATAAATGGCCATATCTTCGTCAAAAATTGCCCCATTTCAATTATAAAGGTGTTTTTAGAATTCACTCGATCTTTGGAACAAAACTGCATTAAAATAATTTGACTTCCGACTCATCTAAGAAAGATATTAAGGGATATTCTTCGATAAATAGAAAATATATGGAAAGCATTAAATAGGGTCTACCTTGAAATAAATGGCCATATCTTCATCTAAAATTGCCCCATTTCAATTATAGAGGTGTTTTTAGAATTCGCTTGATCTTTGAAACAAAACTGCATTAAAATAATTTGACTTCCGACTCATCTAAGAAAGATATTAAGGGATATTCTTCGATAAATAGAAAATATATGGAAAGCATTAAATAGGGTCTACCTTGAAATAAATGGTCATATCTTCGTCAAAAATTGCCCCATTTCAATTATAGAGGTGTTTTTAGAATTCACTTGGTCTTTGAAAACAAACTGCATTAAAATAATTTGACTTCCGACTCATCTAAGAAAGATATTAAGGGATATTCTTCGATAAATAGAAAATATAAGGCAAACATTAAATAGAGTCAACCTTGAAATAAATAGCCATATCTTCGTCAAAAATTGCCCCATTTCAATTATAAAGGTGTTTTTAGAATTCACTCAATCTTTGGAACAAAACTGCATTAAAATAATTTGACTTCCGAGTCATCTAAGAAAGATATTAAGGGATATTCTTCGATAAATAGAAAATATATGGAAAGCATTAAATAGGGTCTACCTTGAAATAAATGGCCATATCTTCATCTAAAATTGCCCCATTTCAATTATAGAGGTGTTTTTAGAATTCACTTGATCTTTGGAACAAAACTGCATTAAAAAAATTTGACTTCCGACTCATCTAAGAAAGATATTAAGGGATATTCTTCGATAAATAGAAAATATAAGGCAAACATTAAATAGAGTCAACCTTGAAATAAATAGCCATATCTTCGTCAAAAATTGCCCCACTTCAATTATAAAGGTGTTTTTAGAATTCACTCAATCTTTGGAACAAAACTGCATTAAAATAATTTGACTTCCGACTCATCTAAGAAAGATATTAAGGGATATTCTTCGATAAATAGAAAATATATGGAAAGCATTAAATAGTGTCTACCTTGAAATAAATGGCCATATCTTCGTCAAAAATTGCCCCATTTCAATTATAAGGGTGTTTTTAGAATTCACTTGATCTTTGGAACAAAACTGCATGAAAATAATTTTACTTCCGACTCATCTAAGAAAGATATTAAGGGATATTCTTCGATAAATAGAAAATATATGGAAAGCATTAAATAGGGTCTACCTTGAAATAAATGGCCATATCTTCGTCAAAAATTGCCCCATTTCAATTATAAAGGTGTTTTTAGAATTCACTTGATCTTTGGAACAAAACTGCATTAAAATAATTTGACTTCCGACTCATCTAAGAAAGATATTAAGGGATATTCTTCGATAAATAGAAAATATACGGAAAGCATTAAATAGGGTCTACCTTGAAATAAATGGCCATATCTTCATCTAAAATTGCCCCATTTCAATTATAGAGGTGTTTTTAGAATTCACTCAATCTTTGGAACAAAACTGCATTAAAAAAATTTGACTTCCGACTCATCTAAGAAAGATATTAAGGGATATTCTTCGATAAATAGAAAATATAAGTCAAACATTAAATAGAGTCAACCTTGAAATAAATAGCCATATCTTCGTCAAAATTGCCCCACTTCAATCATAAAGGTGTTTTTAGAATTCACTTGATCTTTGGAACAAAACTGCATTAAAATAATTTGACTTCCGACTCATCTAAGAAAGATATTAAGGGATATTCTTCGATAAATAGAAAATATATGGAAAGCATTAAATAGGGTCTACCTTGAAATAAATGGCCATATCTTCATCTAAAATTGCCCCAATTCAATTATAGAGGTGTTTTTAGAATTCACTCAATATTTGGAACAAAACTGCATTAAAATAATTTGACTTCCGACTCATCTAAGAAAGATATTAAGGGATATTCTTCGATAAATAGAAAATATATGGAAAGCATTAAATAGGGTCTACCTTGAAATAAATGGCCATATCTTCGTCAAAAATTGCCCCATTTCAATTATAAGGGTGTTTTTAGAATTCACTTGATCTTTGGAACAAAACTGCATTAAAATAATTTGACTTCCGACTCATCTAAGAAAGATATTAAGGGATATTCTTCGATAAATAGAAAATATATGGAAAGCATTAAATAGGGTCTACCTTCAAATAAATGGCCATATCTTCGTCAAAAATTGCCCCATTTCAATTATAAAGGTGTTTTTAGAATTCACTTGATCTTTGGAACAAAACTGCTTTAAAATAATTTGACTTCCGACTCATCTAAGAAAGATATTAAGGGATATTCTTCGATAAATAGAAAATATATGGAAAGCATTAAATAGGGTCTACCTTGAAATAAATGGCCATATCTTCATCAAAAATTGCCCCATTTCAATTATAGAGGTGTTTTTAGAATTCACTCAATCTTTGGAACAAAACTGCATTAAAAAAATTTGACTTCCGACTCATCTAAGAAAGATATTAAGGGATATTCTTCGATAAATAGAAAATATAATGCAAGCATTAAATAGAGTCTACCTTGAAATAAATGGCCATATCTTCGTCAAAATTGCCCCACTTCATATATAAAGGTGTTTTTAGAATTCAATCAATCTTTGGAACAAAACTGCATTAAAATAATTTGACTTCCGACTCATCTAAGAAAGATATTAAGGGATATTCTTCGATAAATAGAAAATATATGGAAAGCATTAAATAGGGTCTACCTTGAAATAAATGGCCATATCTTCGTCAAAAATTGCCCCATTTCAATTATAAGGGTGTTTTTAGAATTCACTTGATCTTTGGAACAAAACTGCATGAAAATAATTTGACTTCCGACTCATCTAAGAAAGATATTAAGGGATATTCTTCGATAAATAGAAAATATATGGAAAGCATTAAATAGTGTCTACCTTGAAATAAATGGCCATATCTTCGTCAAAAATTGCCCCATTTCAATTATAAAGGTGTTTTTAGAATTCACTTGATCTTTGGAACAAAACTGCGTTAAAATAATTTGACTTCCGACTCATCTAAGAAAGATATTAAGGGATATTCTTCGATAAATAGAAAATATATGGAAAGCATTAAATAGGGTCTACCTTGAAATAAATGGCCATATCTTCGTCAAAAATTGCCCCACTTCAATTATAAAGGTGTTTTTAGAATTCACTTGATCTTTGGAACAAAACTGCATTAAAATAATTTTACTTCCGACTCATCTAAGAAAGATATTAAGGGATATTCTTCGATAAATAGAAAATATATGGAAAGCATTAAATAGAGTCTACCTTGAAATAAATGGCCATATCTTCGTCAAAAATTGCCCCATTTCAATTATAAGGGTGTTTTTAGAATTCACTTGATCTTTGGAACAAAACTGCATTAAAATAATTTGACTTCCGACTCATCTAAGAAAGATATTAAGGGATATTCTTCGATAAATAGAAAATATATGGAAAGCATTAAATAGGGTCTACCTTGAAATAAATGGCCATATCTTCGTCAAAAATTGCCCCATTTCAATTATAAAGGTGTTTTTAGAATTCACTCAATCTTTGGAACAAAACTGCATTAAAATAATTTGACTTCCGACTCATCTAAGAAAGATATTAAGGGATATTCTTCGATAAATAGAAAATATATGGAAAGCATTAAATAGTGTCTACCTTGAAATAAATGGCCATATCTTCGTCTTTGAAAACAAACTGCATTAAAATAATTTGACTTCCGACTCATCTAAGAAAGATATTAAGGGATATTCTTCGATAAATAGAAAATATATGGAAAGCATTAAATAGTGTCTACCTTGAAATAAATGGCCATATCTTCATCTAACATTGCCCAATTTCAATTATAAAGGTGTTTTTAGAATTCACTTGATCTTTGGAACAAAACTGCATTAAAATAATTTGACTTGCGACTCATCTAAGAAAGATATTAAGGGATATTCGATAAATAGAAAATATATGGAAAGCATTAAATAGTGTCTACCTTGAAATAAATGGCCATATCTTCGTCTAAAATTGCCCCATTTCAATTATAAAGGTGTTTTTAGAATTCCCCCGGTCTGTGGAACAAAACTGCATTAAAATAATTTGACTTCCGACTCATCTATAAAATATATTAAGGGATATTCTTCGATAAATAGAAAATATATGGAAAGCATTAAATAGGGTCTACCTTGAAATAAATGGCCATATCTTCGTCAAAAATTGCCCCACTTCAATTATAAAGGTGTTTTTAGAATTCACTTGATCTTTGGAACAAAACTGCATTAAAATAATTTGACTTCCGACTCATCTAAAAAAGATATTAAGGGATATTCTTCGATAAATAGAAAATATATGGAAAGCATTAAATAGTGTCTACCTTGAAATAAATGGCCATATCTTCGTCAAAAATTGCCCCATTTCAATTATAGAGGTGTTTTTAGAATTCACTCGATCTTTGGAACAAAACTGCATTAAAATAATTTGACTTCCGACTCATCTAAGAAAGATATTAAGGGATATTCTTCGATAAATAGAAAATATATGGAAAGCATTAAATAGTGTCTACCTTGAAATAAATGGCCATATCTTCGTCAAAAATTGCCCCATTTCAATTATAAAGGTGTTTTTAGAATTCACTTGATCTTTGGAACAAAACTGCGTTAAAATAATTTGACTTCCGACTCATCTAAGAAAGATATTAAGGGATATTCTTCGATAAATAGAAAATATACGGAAAGCATTAAATAGGGTCTACCTTGAAATAAATGGCCATATCTTCGTCAAAAATTGCCCCATTTCAATTATAAAGATGTTTTTAGAATTCACTTGATCTTTGAAAACAAACTGCATTAAAATAATTTGGCTGCCGACTCATCTAAGAAAGATATTAAGGGATATTCTTCGATAAATAGAAAATATATGGAAAGCATTAAATAGGGTCTACCTTGAAATACTGGTCATATCTTCGTCAAAAATTGCCCCATTTCAATTATAAAGGTGTTTTTAGAATTCACTTGATCTTTGAAACAAAACTGCATGAAAATAATTTTACTTCCGACTCATCTAAGAAAGATATTAAGGGATATTCTTCGATAAATAGAAAATATATGGAAAGCATTAAATAGGGTCTACCTTGAAATAAATGGCCATATCTTCGTCAAAAATTGCCCCATTTCAATTATAAGGGTGTTTTTAGAATTCACTTGATCTTTGGAACAAAACTGCATTAAAATAATTTGACTTCCGACTTATCTAAGAAAGATATTAAGGGATATTCTTCGATAAATAGAAAATATATGGAAAGCATTAAATAGGGTCTACCTTGAAATAAATGGCCATATCTTCGTCAAAAATTGCCCCATTTCAATTATAAAGGTGTTTTTAGAATTCACTCAATCTTTGGAACAAAACTGCATTAAAATAATTTGACTTCCGACTCATCTAAGAAAGATATTAAGGGATATTCTTCGATAAATAGAAAATATATGGAAAGCATTAAATAGGGTCTACCTTGAAATAAATGGCCATATCTTCGTCTTTGAAAACAAACTGCATTAAAATAATTTGACTTCCGACTCATCTAAGAAAGATATTAAGGGATATTCTTCGATAAATAGAAAATATATGGAAAGCATTAAATAGGGTCTACCTTGAAATAAATGGCCATATCTTCATCTAACATTGCCCAATTTCAATTATAAAGGTGTTTTTAGAATTCACTTGATCTTTGGAACAAAACTGCATTAAAATAATTTGACTTGCGACTCATCTAAGAAAGATATTAAGGGATATTCGATAAATAGAAAATATATGGAAAGCATTAAATAGTGTCTACCTTGAAATAAATGGCCATATCTTCGTCTAAAATTGCCCCATTTCAATTATAAAGTGTTTTTAGAATTCGCCCGGTCTGTGGACAAACTGCATTAAAATAATTTGACTTCCGACTCATCTATGAAATATATTAAGGGATATTCTTCGATAAATAGAAAATATATGGAAAGCATTAAATAGGGTCTACCTTGAAATAAATGGTCATATCTTCGTCAAAAATTGCCCCATTTCAATTATAAAGGTGTTTTTAGAATTCACTTGATCTTTGGAACAAAACTGCATTAAAATAATTTGACTTCCGACTCATCTAAGAAAGATATTAAGGGATATTCTTCGATAAATAGAAAATATATGGAAAGCATTAAATAGGGTCTACCTTGAAATAAATGGCCATATCTTCGTCAAAAATTGCCCCATTTCAATTATAAAGGTGTTTTTAGAATTCACTTGATCTTTGGAACAAAACTGCATTAAAATAATTTGACTTCCGACTCATCTAAGAAAGATATTAAGGGATATTCTTCGATAAATAGAAAATATATGGAAAGCATTAAATAGGGTCTACCTTGAAATAAATGGCCATATCTTCGTCAAAAATTGCCCCATTTCAATTATAAAGGTGTTTTTAGAATTCACTTGATCTTTGGAACAAAACTGCATTAAAATAATTTGACTTCCGACTCATCTAAAAAAGATATTAAGGGATATTCTTCGATAAATAGAAAATATATGGAAAGCATTAAATAGGGTCTACCTTGAAATAAATGGCCATATCTTCGTCAAAAATTGCCCCATTTCAATTATAGAGGTGTTTTTAGAATTCACTCAATCTTTGGAACAAAACTGCATTAAAAAAATTTGCTTTCCGACTCATCTAA
>NW_025063388.1:0-37643 GCF_018153295.1 Drosophila grimshawi
AGAAACTTAAAACGTCAATTCTTCGATATGACTTCGAGACTACATATTTTCAGCTTTTTTGATGCATAGTCAAAATATATAAAAAGGGCTTTACAATGTTGAAAAGAGAAATTTTAACTTCGGACAATTATTGGCGAAGATACATCCGTTTGAATTTGGAAACAGAAACTTAAAAACGTCAATTTCTCGAAATGACTTCGAGACTACATATTTTCAGCTTTTGATGCAGAGTCAAAATATATATAAAAAGGGCTTCATAATGTTGAAAGAAATTCTAACTTCTGACAATTATTGGCGAAGATACATCCGTTTGAATTTGGAAACAGAAACTTAAAACGTCAATTTCTCGAAATGACTTCGAGACTACATATTTTCAGCCTTTTGATGCAGAGTCAAAAATATATTAAAAAGGGCTTCATAATGTTGAAAGAAATTCTAACTTCTGACAATTATTGGCGAAGATACATCCGTTTGAATTTGGAAACAGAAACTTAAAACGTCAATTTCTCGAAATGACTTCGAGACTACATATTTTCAGCTTTTGATGCAGAGTCAAAATATATAAAAAGGGCTTCATAATGTTGAAAGAAATTCTAACTTCTGACAATTATTGGCGAAGATACATCCGTTTGAATTTGGAAACAGAAACTTAAAAACGTCAATTTCTCGAAATGACTTCGAGACTACATATTTTCAGCTTTTGATGCAGAGTCAAAATATATAAAAAGGGCTTCATAATGTTGAAAGAAATTCTAACTTCTGACAATTATTGGCGAAGATACATCCGTTTGAATTTGGAAACAGAAACTTAAAACGTCAATTTCTCGAAATGACTTCGAGACTACATATTTTCAGCTTTTTGATGCAGAGTCAAAATATATAAAAAGGGCTTCATAATGTTGAAAGAAATTCTAACTTCTGACAATTATTGGCGAAGATACATCCGTTTGAATTTGGAAACAGAAACTTAAAAACGTCAATTTCTCGAAATGACTTCGAGACTACATATTTTCAGCTTTTGATGCAGAATCAAAATATATAAAAAGGGCTTCATAATGTTGAAAGAAATTCTAACTTCTGACAATTATTGGCGAAGATACATCCGTTTGAATTTGGAAACAGAAACTTAAAACGTCAATTTCTCGAAATGACTTCGAGACTACATATTTTCAGCTTTTGATGCAGAATCAAAATATAAAAAAAGGGCTTCATAATGTTGAAAGAAATTCTAACTTCTGACAATTATTGGCGAAGATACATCCGTTTGAATTTGGAAACAGAAACTTAAAACGTCAATTTCTCGAAAATGACTTCGAGACTACATATTTTCAGCTTTTTGATGCAGAGTCAAAATATAATAAAAAGGGCTTCATAATGTTGAAAGAAATTCTAACTTCTGACAATTATTGGCGAAGATACATCCGTTTGAATTGGAAACAGAAACTAAAGACGTCAATTTCTCGAAATGAGTTCGCGACTACATATTTTCAGCTTTTGATGCAGGGTCAAAATATATAAAAAGGGCTTCATAATGCCGAAAGAAATTCTAACTTCTGACAATTATTGGCGAAGATACATCCGTTTGAATTTGGAAACAGAAACTTAAAACGTCAATTTCTCAAAATGACTTCGAGACTACATATTTTCAGCTTTTTGATGCAGAGTCAAAATATATAAAAAGGGCTTCATAATGTTGAAAGAAATTCTAACTTCTGACAATTATTGGCGAAGATACATCCGTTTGAATTTGGAAACAGAAACTTAAAACGTCAATTTCTCGAAATGACTTCGAGACTACATATTTTCAGCTTTTGATGCAGAGTCAAAATATATTAAAAAGGGCTTCATAATGTTGAAAGAAATTCTAACTTCTGACAATTATTGGCGAAGATACATCCGTTTGAATTTGGAAACAGAAACTTAAAACGTCAATTTCTCGAAATGACTTCGAGACTACATATTTTCAGCTTTTGATGCAGAGTCAAAATATAATAAAAAGGGCTTCATAATGTTGAAAGAAATTCTAACTTCTGACAATTATTGGCGAAGATACATCCGTTTGAATTTGGAAACAGAAACTTAAAACGTCAATTTCTCGAAATGACTTCGAGACTACATATTTTCAGCTTTTGATGCAGAGTCAAAATATATAAAAAGGGCTTCATAATGTTGAAAGAAATTCTAACTTCTGACAATTATTGGCGAAGATACATCCGTTTGAATTTGGAAACAGAAACTTAAAACGTCAATTTCTCGAAATGACTTCGAGACTACATATTTTCAGCTTTTGATGCAGAGTCAAAATATATAAAAAGGGCTTCATAATGTTGAAAGAAATTCTAACTTCTGACAATTATTGGCGAAGATACATCCGTTTGAATTTGGAAACAGAAACTTAAAAACGTCAATTTCTCGAAATGACTTCGAGACTACATATTTTCAGCTTTTGATGCAGAGTCAAAATATATAAAAAGGGCTTCATAATGTTGAAAGAAATTCTAACTTCTGACAATTATTGGCGAAGATACATCCGTTTGAATTTGGAAACAGAAACTTAAAACGTCAATTTCTCGAAATGACTTCGAGACTACATATTTTCAGCTTTTGATGCAGAGTCAAAATATATAAAAAGGGCTTCATAATGTTGAAAGAAATTCTAACTTCTGACAATTATTGGCGAAGATACAACCGTTTGAATTTGGGAACAGAAACTTAAAACGTCAATTTCTCGAAATGACTTCGAGACTACATATTTTCAGCTTTTGATGCAGAATCAAAATATTTAAAAAGGGCTTCATAATGTTGAAAGAAATTCTAACTTCTGACAATTATTGGCGAAGATACATCCGTTTGAATTTGGAAACAGAAACTTAAAAACGTCAATTTCTCGAAATGACTTCGAGACTACATATTTTCAGCTTTTGATGCAGAATCAAAATATATAAAAAGGGCTTCATAATGTTGAAAGAAATTCTAACTTCTGACAATTATTGGCGAAGATACATCCATTTGAATTTTGGAACCAGAAACTTAAAAACGTCAATTTCTCGAAATGACTTCGAGACTACATATTTTCAGCTTTTGATGCAGAATCAAAATATATAAAAAGGGCTTCATAATGTTGAAAGAAATTCTAACTTCTGACAATTATTGGCGAAGATACATCCGTTTGAATTTGGAAACAGAAACTTAAAACGTCAATTTCTCGAAATGACTTCGAGACTACATATTTTCAGCTTTTGATGCAGAGTCAAAATATATAAAAAGGGCTTCATAATGTTGAAAGAAATTCTAACTTCTGACAATTATTGGCGAAGATACATCCGTTTGAATTTGGAAACAGAAACTTAAAACGTCAATTTCTCGAAATGACTTCGAGACTACATATTTTCAGCTTTTGATGCAGAGTCAAAATATATAAAAAGGGCTTCATAATGTTGAAAGAAATTCTAACTTCTGACAATTATTGGCGAAGATACATCCGTTTGAATTTGGAAACAGAAACTTAAAACGTCAATTTCTCGAAATGACTTCGAGACTACATATTTTCAGCTTTTGATGCAGAGTCAAAATATATAAAAAGGGCTTCATAATGTTGAAAGAAATTCTAACTTCTGACAATTATTGGCGAAGATACATCCGTTTGAATTTGGAAACAGAAACTTAAAACGTCAATTTCTCGAAATGACTTCGAGACTACATATTTTCAGCTTTTGATGCAGAGTCAAAATATATAAAAAGGGCTTCATAATGTTGAAAGAAATTCTAACTTCTGACAATTATTGGCGAAGATACATCCGTTTGAATTTGGAAACAGAAACTTAAAACGTCAATTTCTCGAAATGACTTCGAGACTACATATTTTCAGCTTTTGATGCAGAGTCAAAATATATAAAAAGGGCTTCATAATGTTGAAAGAAATTCTAACTTCTGACAATTATTGGCGAAGATACATCCGTTTGAATTTGGAAACAGAAACTTAAAACGTCAATTTCTCGAAATGACTTCGAGACTACATATTTTCAGCTTTTGATGCAGAGTCAAAATATATAAAAAGGGCTTCATAATGTTGAAAGAAATTCTAACTTCTGACAATTATTGGCGAAGATACATCCGTTTGAATTTGGAAACAGAAACTTAAAACGTCAATTTCTCGAAATGACTTCGAGACTACATATTTTCAGCTTTTGATGCAGAGTCAAAATATATAAAAAGGGCTTCATAATGTTGAAAGAAATTCTAACTTCTGACAATTATTGGCGAAGATACATCCGTTTGAATTTGGAAACAGAAACTTAAAACGTCAATTTCTCGAAATGACTTCGAGACTACATATTTTCAGCTTTTGATGCAGAGTCAAAATATATAAAAAGGGCTTCATAATGTTGAAAGAAATTCTAACTTCTGACAATTATTGGCGAAGATACATCCGTTTGAATTTGGAAACAGAAACTTAAAAACGTCAATTTCTCGAAATGACTTCGAGACTACATATTTTCAGCTTTTGATGCAGAGTCAAAATATATAAAAAAGGGCTTCATAATGTTGAAAGAAATTCTAACTTCTGACAATTATTGGCGAAGATACATCCGTTTGAATTTGGAAACAGAAACTTAAAACGTCAATTTCTCGAAATGACTTCGAGACTACATATTTTCAGCTTTTGATGCAGAGTCAAAATATATAAAAAGGGCTTCATAATGTTGAAAGAAATTCTAACTTCTGACAATTATTGGCGAAGATACATCCGTTTGAATTTGGAAACAGAAACTTAAAACGTCAATTTCTCGAAATGACTTCGAGACTACATATTTTCAGCTTTTGATGCAGAGTCAAAATATATAAAAAGGGCTTCATAATGTTGAAAGAAATTCTAACTTCTGACAATTATTGGCGAAGATACATCCGTTTGAATTTGGAAACAGAAACTTAAAACGTCAATTTCTCGAAATGACTTCGAGACTACATATTTTCAGCTTTTGATGCAGAGTCAAAATATATAAAAAGGGCTTCATAATGTTGAAAGAAATTCTAACTTCTGACAATTATTGGCGAAGATACATCCGTTTGAATTTGGAAACAGAAACTTAAAACGTCAATTTCTCGAAATGACTTCGAGACTACATATTTTCAGCTTTTGATGCAGAGTCAAAATATATAAAAAGGGCTTCATAATGTTGAAAGAAATTCTAACTTGACAATTATTGGCGAAGATACATCCGTTTGAATTTGGAAACAGAAACTTAAAACGTCAATTTCTCGAAATGACTTCGAGACTACATATTTTCAGCTTTTGATGCAGAGTCAAAATATATAAAAAGGGCTTCATAATGTTGAAAGAAATTTAACTTCTGACAATTATTGGCGAAGATACATCCGTTTGAATTTGGAAAACAGAAACTTAAAACGTCAATTTCTCGAAATGACTTCGAGACTACATATTTTCAGCTTTTGATGCAGAATCAAAATATATAAAAAGGGCTTCATAATGTTGAAAGAAATTCTAACTTCTGACAATTATTGGCGAAGATACATCCGTTTGAATTTGGAAACAGAAACTTAAAAACGTCAATTTCTCGAAATGACTTCGAGACTACATATTTTCAGCTTTTGATGCAGAGTCAAAATATATAAAAAGGGCTTCATAATGTTGAAAGAAATTCTAACTTCTGACAATTATTGGCGAAGATACATCCGTTTGAATTTGGAAACAGAAACTTAAAACGTCAATTTCTCGAAATGACTTCGAGACTACATATTTTCAGCTTTTGATGCAGAATCAAAATATATAAAAAGGGCTTCATAATGTTGAAAGAAATTCTAACTTCTGACAATTATTGGCGAAGATACATCCGTTTGAATTTGGAAACAGAAACTTAAAACGTCAATTTCTCGAAATGACTTCGAGACTACATATTTTCAGCTTTTGATGCAGAGTCAAAATATATAAAAAGGGCTTCATAATGTTGAAAGAAATTCTAACTTCTGACAATTATTGGCGAAGATACATCCGTTTGAATTTGGAAACAGAAACTTAAAACGTCAATTTCTCGAAATGACTTCGAGACTACATATTTTCAGCTTTTGATGCAGAGTCAAAATATATAAAAAGGGCTTCATAATGTTGAAAGAAATTCTAACTTCTGACAATTATTGGCGAAGATACATCCGTTTGAATTTGGAAACAGAAACTTAAAACGTCAATTTCTCGAAATGACTTCGAGACTACATATTTTCAGCTTTTGATGCAGAGTCAAAATATATAAAAAGGGCTTCATAATGTTGAAAGAAATTCTAACTTCTGACAATTATTGGCGAAGATACATCCGTTTGAATTTGGAAACAGAAACTTAAAACGTCAATTTCTCGAAATGACTTCGAGACTACATATTTTCAGCTTTTGATGCAGAGTCAAAATATATAAAAAGGGCTTCATAATGTTGAAAGAAATTCTAACTTCTGACAATTATTGGCGAAGATACATCCGTTTGAATTTGGAAACAGAAACTTAAAACGTCAATTTCTCGAAATGACTTCGAGACTACATATTTTCAGCTTTTGATGCAGAATCAAAATATATAAAAAGGGCTTCATAATGTTGAAAGAAATTCTAACTTCTGACAATTATTGGCGAAGATACATCCGTTTGAATTTGGAAACAGAAACTTAAAACGTCAATTTCTCGAAATGACTTCGAGACTACATATTTTCAGCTTTTGATGCAGAGTCAAAATATATAAAAAGGGCTTCATAATGTTGAAAGAAATTCTAACTTCTGACAATTATTGGCGAAGATACATCCGTTTGAATTTGGAAACAGAAACTTAAAACGTCAATTTCTCGAAATGACTTCGAGACTACATATTTTCAGCTTTTGATGCAGAATCAAAATATATAAAAAGGGCTTCATAATGTTGAAAGAAATTCTAACTTCTGACAATTATTGGCGAAGATACATCCGTTTGAATTTGGAAACAGAAACTTAAAACGTCAATTTCTCGAAATGACTTCGAGACTACATATTTTCAGCTTTTGATGCAGAATCAAAATATATAAAAAGGGCTTCATAATGTTGAAAGAAATTCTAACTTCTGACAATTATTGGCGAAGATACATCCGTTTGAATTTGGAAACAGAAACTTAAAACGTCAATTTCTCGAAATGACTTCGAGACTACATATTTTCAGCTTTTGATGCAGAATCAAAATATATAAAAAGGGCTTCATAATGTTGAAAGAAATTCTAACTTCTGACAATTATTGGCGAAGATACATCCGTTTGAATTTGGAAACAGAAACTTAAAACGTCAATTTCTCGAAATGACTTCGAGACTACATATTTTCAGCTTTTGATGCAGAGTCAAAATATATAAAAAGGGCTTCATAATGTTGAAAGAAATTCTAACTTCTGACAATTATTGGCGAAGATACATCCGTTTGAATTTGGAAACAGAAACTTAAAACGTCAATTTCTCGAAATGACTTCGAGACTACATATTTTCAGCTTTTGATGCAGAGTCAAAATATATAAAAAGGGCTTCATAATGTTGAAAGAAATTCTAACTTCTGACAATTATTGGCGAAGATACATCCGTTTGAATTTGGAAACAGAAACTTAAAACGTCAATTTCTCGAAATGACTTCGAGACTACATATTTTCAGCTTTTGATGCAGAGTCAAAATATATAAAAAGGGCTTCATAATGTTGAAAGAAATTCTAACTTCTGACAATTATTGGCGAAGATACATCCGTTTGAATTTGGAAACAGAAACTTAAAACGTCAATTTCTCGAAATGACTTCGAGACTACATATTTTCAGCTTTTGATGCAGAGTCAAAATATATAAAAAGGGCTTCATAATGTTGAAAGAAATTCTAACTTCTGACAATTATTGGCGAAGATACATCCGTTTGAATTTGGAAACAGAAACTTAAAACGTCAATTTCTCGAAATGACTTCGAGACTACATATTTTCAGCTTTTGATGCAGAGTCAAAATATATAAAAAGGGCTTCATAATGTTGAAAGAAATTCTAACTTCTGACAATTATTGGCGAAGATACATCCGTTTGAATTTGGAAACAGAAACTTAAAACGTCAATTTCTCGAAATGACTTCGAGACTACATATTTTCAGCTTTTGATGCAGAATCAAAATATATAAAAAGGGCTTCATAATGTTGAAAGAAATTCTAACTTCTGACAATTATTGGCGAAGATACATCCGTTTGAATTTGGAAACAGAAACTTAAAACGTCAATTTCTCGAAATGACTTCGAGACTACATATTTTCAGCTTTTGATGCAGAGTCAAAATATATAAAAAGGGCTTCATAATGTTGAAAGAAATTCTAACTTCTGACAATTATTGGCGAAGATACATCCGTTTGAATTTGGAAACAGAAACTTAAAACGTCAATTTCTCGAAATGACTTCGAGACTACATATTTTCAGCTTTTGATGCAGAGTCAAAATATATAAAAAGGGCTTCATAATGTTGAAAGAAATTCTAACTTCTGACAATTATTGGCGAAGATACATCCGTTTGAATTTGGAAACAGAAACTTAAAACGTCAATTTCTCGAAATGACTTCGAGACTACATATTTTCAGCTTTTGATGCAGAATCAAAATATATAAAAAGGGCTTCATAATGTTGAAAGAAATTCTAACTTCTGACAATTATTGGCGAAGATACATCCGTTTGAATTTGGAAACAGAAACTTAAAACGTCAATTTCTCGAAATGACTTCGAGACTACATATTTTCAGCTTTTGATGCAGAGTCAAAATATATAAAAAGGGCTTCATAATGTTGAAAGAAATTCTAACTTCTGACAATTATTGGCGAAGATACATCCGTTTGAATTTGGAAACAGAAACTTAAAACGTCAATTTCTCGAAATGACTTCGAGACTACATATTTTCAGCTTTTGATGCAGAGTCAAAATATATAAAAAGGGCTTCATAATGTTGAAAGAAATTCTAACTTCTGACAATTATTGGCGAAGATACATCCGTTTGAATTTGGAAACAGAAACTTAAAACGTCAATTTCTCGAAATGACTTCGAGACTACATATTTTCAGCTTTTGATGCAGAGTCAAAATATATAAAAAGGGCTTCATAATGTTGAAAGAAATTCTAACTTCTGACAATTATTGGCGAAGATACATCCGTTTGAATTTGGAAACAGAAACTTAAAACGTCAATTTCTCGAAATGACTTCGAGACTACATATTTTCAGCTTTTGATGCAGAGTCAAAATATATAAAAAGGGCTTCATAATGTTGAAAGAAATTCTAACTTCTGACAATTATTGGCGAAGATACATCCGTTTGAATTTGGAAACAGAAACTTAAAACGTCAATTTCTCGAAATGACTTCGAGACTACATATTTTCAGCTTTTGATGCAGAATCAAAATATATAAAAAGGGCTTCATAATGTTGAAAGAAATTCTAACTTCTGACAATTATTGGCGAAGATACATCCGTTTGAATTTGGAAACAGAAACTTAAAACGTCAATTTCTCGAAATGACTTCGAGACTACATATTTTCAGCTTTTGATGCAGAGTCAAAATATATAAAAAGGGCTTCATAATGTTGAAAGAAATTCTAACTTCTGACAATTATTGGCGAAGATACATCCGTTTGAATTTGGAAACAGAAACTTAAAACGTCAATTTCTCGAAATGACTTCGAGACTACATATTTTCAGCTTTTGATGCAGAGTCAAAATATATAAAAAGGGCTTCATAATGTTGAAAGAAATTCTAACTTCTGACAATTATTGGCGAAGATACATCCGTTTGAATTTGGAAACAGAAACTTAAAACGTCAATTTCTCGAAATGACTTCGAGACTACATATTTTCAGCTTTTGATGCAGAGTCAAAATATATAAAAAGGGCTTCATAATGTTGAAAGAAATTCTAACTTCTGACAATTATTGGCGAAGATACATCCGTTTGAATTTGGAAACAGAAACTTAAAACGTCAATTTCTCGAAATGACTTCGAGACTACATATTTTCAGCTTTTGATGCAGAATCAAAATATATAAAAAGGGCTTCATAATGTTGAAAGAAATTCTAACTTCTGACAATTATTGGCGAAGATACATCCGTTTGAATTTGGAAACAGAAACTTAAAACGTCAATTTCTCGAAATGACTTCGAGACTACATATTTTCAGCTTTTGATGCAGAATCAAAATATATAAAAAGGGCTTCATAATGTTGAAAGAAATTCTAACTTCTGACAATTATTGGCGAAGATACATCCGTTTGAATTTGGAAACAGAAACTTAAAACGTCAATTTCTCGAAATGACTTCGAGACTACATATTTTCAGCTTTTGATGCAGAATCAAAATATATAAAAAGGGCTTCATAATGTTGAAAGAAATTCTAACTTCTGACAATTATTGGCGAAGATACATCCGTTTGAATTTGGAAACAGAAACTTAAAACGTCAATTTCTCGAAATGACTTCGAGACTACATATTTTCAGCTTTTGATGCAGAATCAAAATATATAAAAAGGGCTTCATAATGTTGAAAGAAATTCTAACTTCTGACAATTATTGGCGAAGATACATCCGTTTGAATTTGGAAACAGAAACTTAAAACGTCAATTTCTCGAAATGACTTCGAGACTACATATTTTCAGCTTTTGATGCAGAATCAAAATATATAAAAAGGGCTTCATAATGTTGAAAGAAATTCTAACTTCTGACAATTATTGGCGAAGATACATCCGTTTGAATTTGGAAACAGAAACTTAAAACGTCAATTTCTCGAAATGACTTCGAGACTACATATTTTCAGCTTTTGATGCAGAGTCAAAATATATAAAAAGGGCTTCATAATGTTGAAAGAAATTCTAACTTCTGACAATTATTGGCGAAGATACATCCGTTTGAATTTGGAAACAGAAACTTAAAACGTCAATTTCTCGAAATGACTTCGAGACTACATATTTTCAGCTTTTGATGCAGAGTCAAAATATATAAAAAGGGCTTCATAATGTTGAAAGAAATTCTAACTTCTGACAATTATTGGCGAAGATACATCCGTTTGAATTTGGAAACAGAAACTTAAAACGTCAATTTCTCGAAATGACTTCGAGACTACATATTTTCAGCTTTTGATGCAGAATCAAAATATATAAAAAGGGCTTCATAATGTTGAAAGAAATTCTAACTTCTGACAATTATTGGCGAAGATACATCCGTTTGAATTTGGAAACAGAAACTTAAAACGTCAATTTCTCGAAATGACTTCGAGACTACATATTTTCAGCTTTTGATGCAGAGTCAAAATATATAAAAAGGGCTTCATAATGTTGAAAGAAATTCTAACTTCTGACAATTATTGGCGAAGATACATCCGTTTGAATTTGGAAACAGAAACTTAAAACGTCAATTTCTCGAAATGACTTCGAGACTACATATTTTCAGCTTTTGATGCAGAGTCAAAATATATAAAAAGGGCTTCATAATGTTGAAAGAAATTCTAACTTTTGACAATTATTGGCGAAGATACATCCGTTTGAATTTGGAAACAGAAACTTAAAACGTCAATTTCTCGAAATGACTTCGAGACTACATATTTTCAGCTTTTGATGCAGAATCAAAATATATAAAAAGGGCTTCATAATGTTGAAAGAAATTCTAACTTCTGACAATTATTGGCGAAGATACATCCGTTTGAATTTGGAAACAGAAACTTAAAACGTCAATTTCTCGAAATGACTTCGAGACTACATATTTTCAGCTTTTGATGCAGAATCAAAATATATAAAAAGGGCTTCATAATGTTGAAAGAAATTCTAACTTCTGACAATTATTGGCGAAGATACATCCGTTTGAATTTGGAAACAGAAACTTAAAACGTCAATTTCTCGAAATGACTTCGAGACTACATATTTTCAGCTTTTGATGCAGAATCAAAATATATAAAAAGGGCTTCATAATGTTGAAAGAAATTCTAACTTTTGACAATTATTGGCGAAGATACATCCGTTTGAATTTGGAAACAGAAACTTAAAACGTCAATTTCTCGAAATGACTTCGAGACTACATATTTTCAGCTTTTGATGCAGAATCAAAATATATAAAAAGGGCTTCATAATGTTGAAAGAAATTCTAACTTCTGACAATTATTGGCGAAGATACATCCGTTTGAATTTGGAAACAGAAACTTAAAACGTCAATTTCTCGAAATGACTTCGAGACTACATATTTTCAGCTTTTGATGCAGAATCAAAATATATAAAAAGGGCTTCATAATGTTGAAAGAAATTCTAACTTCTGACAATTATTGGCGAAGATACATCCGTTTGAATTTGGAAACAGAAACTTAAAACGTCAATTTCTCGAAATGACTTCGAGACTACATATTTTCAGCTTTTGATGCAGAATCAAAATATATAAAAAGGGCTTCATAATGTTGAAAGAAATTCTAACTTCTGACAATTATTGGCGAAGATACATCCGTTTGAATTTGGAAACAGAAACTTAAAACGTCAATTTCTCGAAATGACTTCGAGACTACATATTTTCAGCTTTTGATGCAGAATCAAAATATATAAAAAGGGCTTCATAATGTTGAAAGAAATTCTAACTTCTGACAATTATTGGCGAAGATACATCCGTTTGAATTTGGAAACAGAAACTTAAAACGTCAATTTCTCGAAATGACTTCGAGACTACATATTTTCAGCTTTTGATGCAGAATCAAAATATATAAAAAGGGCTTCATAATGTTGAAAGAAATTCTAACTTCTGACAATTATTGGCGAAGATACATCCGTTTGAATTTGGAAACAGAAACTTAAAACGTCAATTTCTCGAAATGACTTCGAGACTACATATTTTCAGCTTTTGATGCAGAATCAAAATATATAAAAAGGGCTTCATAATGTTGAAAGAAATTCTAACTTCTGACAATTATTGGCGAAGATACATCCGTTTGAATTTGGAAACAGAAACTTAAAACGTCAATTTCTCGAAATGACTTCGAGACTACATATTTTCAGCTTTTGATGCAGAATCAAAATATATAAAAAGGGCTTCATAATGTTGAAAGAAATTCTAACTTCTGACAATTATTGGCGAAGATACATCCGTTTGAATTTGGAAACAGAAACTTAAAACGTCAATTTCTCGAAATGACTTCGAGACTACATATTTTCAGCTTTTGATGCAGAGTCAAAATATATAAAAAGGGCTTCATAATGTTGAAAGAAATTCTAACTTCTGACAATTATTGGCGAAGATACATCCGTTTGAATTTGGAAACAGAAACTTAAAACGTCAATTTCTCGAAATGACTTCGAGACTACATATTTTCAGCTTTTGATGCAGAGTCAAAATATATAAAAAGGGCTTCATAATGTTGAAAGAAATTCTAACTTCTGACAATTATTGGCGAAGATACATCCGTTTGAATTTGGAAACAGAAACTTAAAACGTCAATTTCTCGAAATGACTTCGAGACTACATATTTTCAGCTTTTGATGCAGAGTCAAAATATATAAAAAGGGCTTCATAATGTTGAAAGAAATTCTAACTTTTGACAATTATTGGCGAAGATACATCCGTTTGAATTTGGAAACAGAAACTTAAAACGTCAATTTCTCGAAATGACTTCGAGACTACATATTTTCAGCTTTTGATGCAGAGTCAAAATATATAAAAAGGGCTTCATAATGTTGAAAGAAATTCTAACTTCTGACAATTATTGGCGAAGATACATCCGTTTGAATTTGGAAACAGAAACTTAAAACGTCAATTTCTCGAAATGACTTCGAGACTACATATTTTCAGCTTTTGATGCAGAATCAAAATATATAAAAAGGGCTTCATAATGTTGAAAGAAATTCTAACTTCTGACAATTATTGGCGAAGATACATCCGTTTGAATTTGGAAACAGAAACTTAAAACGTCAATTTCTCGAAATGACTTCGAGACTACATATTTTCAGCTTTTGATGCAGAATCAAAATATATAAAAAGGGCTTCATAATGTTGAAAGAAATTCTAACTTCTGACAATTATTGGCGAAGATACATCCGTTTGAATTTGGAAACAGAAACTTAAAACGTCAATTTCTCGAAATGACTTCGAGACTACATATTTTCAGCTTTTGATGCAGAATCAAAATATATAAAAAGGGCTTCATAATGTTGAAAGAAATTCTAACTTTTGACAATTATTGGCGAAGATACATCCGTTTGAATTTGGAAACAGAAACTTAAAACGTCAATTTCTCGAAATGACTTCGAGACTACATATTTTCAGCTTTTGATGCAGAGTCAAAATATATAAAAAGGGCTTCATAATGTTGAAAGAAATTCTAACTTCTGACAATTATTGGCGAAGATACATCCGTTTGAATTTGGAAACAGAAACTTAAAACGTCAATTTCTCGAAATGACTTCGAGACTACATATTTTCAGCTTTTGATGCAGAGTCAAAATATATAAAAAGGGCTTCATAATGTTGAAAGAAATTCTAACTTTTGACAATTATTGGCGAAGATACATCCGTTTGAATTTGGAAACAGAAACTTAAAACGTCAATTTCTCGAAATGACTTCGAGACTACATATTTTCAGCTTTTGATGCAGAATCAAAATATATAAAAAGGGCTTCATAATGTTGAAAGAAATTCTAACTTCTGACAATTATTGGCGAAGATACATCCGTTTGAATTTGGAAACAGAAACTTAAAACGTCAATTTCTCGAAATGACTTCGAGACTACATATTTTCAGCTTTTGATGCAGAATCAAAATATATAAAAAGGGCTTCATAATGTTGAAAGAAATTCTAACTTCTGACAATTATTGGCGAAGATACATCCGTTTGAATTTGGAAACAGAAACTTAAAACGTCAATTTCTCGAAATGACTTCAAGACTACATATTTTCAGCTTTTGATGCAGAGTCAAAATATATAAAAAGGGCTTCATAATGTTGAAAGAAATTCTAACTTTTGACAATTATTGGCGAAGATACATCCGTTTGAATTTGGAAACAGAAACTTAAAACGTCAATTTCTCGAAATGACTTCGAGACTACATATTTTCAGCTTTTGATGCAGAGTCAAAATATAAAAAAAGGGCTTCATAATGTTGAAAGAAATTCTAACTTTTGACAATTATTGGCGAAGATACATCCGTTTGAATTTGGAAACAGAAACTTAAAACGTCAATTTCTCGAAATGACTTCGAGACTACATATTTTCAGCTTTTGATGCAGAATCAAAATATATAAAAAGGGCTTCATAATGTTGAAAGAAATTCTAACTTCTGACAATTATTGGCGAAGATACATCCGTTTGAATTTGGAAACAGAAACTTAAAACGTCGATTTCTCGAAATGACTTCGCGACTACATATTTTCAGCTTTTGATGCAGAGTCAAAATATATAAAAAGGGCTTCATAATGTTGAAAGAAATTCTAACTTTTGACAATTATTGGCGAAGATACATCCGTTTGAATTTGGAAACAGAAACTTAAAACGTCAATTTCTCGAAATGACTTCGAGACTACATATTTTCAGCTTTTGATGCAGAATCAAAATATATAAAAAGGGCTTCATAATGTTGAAAGAAATTCTAACTTCTGACAATTATTGGCGAAGATACATCCGTTTGAATTTGGAAACAGAAACTTAAAACGTCAATTTCTCGAAATGACTTCGAGACTACATATTTTCAGCTTTTGATGCAGAATCAAAATATATAAAAAGGGCTTCATAATGTTGAAAGAAATTCTAACTTCTGACAATTATTGGCGAAGATACATCCGTTTGAATTTGGAAACAGAAACTTAAAACGTCAATTTCTCGAAATGACTTCGAGACTACATATTTTCAGCTTTTGATGCAGAATCAAAATATATAAAAAGGGCTTCATAATGTTGAAAGAAATTCTAACTTTTGACAATTATTGGCGAAGATACAACCGTTTGAATTTGGAAACAGAAACTTAAAACGTCAATTTCTCGAAATGACTTCGAGACTACATATTTTCAGCTTTTGATGCAGAGTCAAAATATAAAAAAAGGGCTTCATAATGTTGAAAGAAATTCTAACTTTTGACAATTATTGGCGAAGATACATCCGTTTGAATTTGGAAACAGAAACTTAAAACGTCAATTTCTCGAAATGACTTCGAGACTACATATTTTCAGCTTTTGATGCAGAATCAAAATATATAAAAAGGGCTTCATAATGTTGAAAGAAATTCTAACTTCTGACAATTATTGGCGAAGATACATCCGTTTGAATTTGGAAACAGAAACTTAAAACGTCAATTTCTCGAAATGACTTCGAGACTACATATTTTCAGCTTTTGATGCAGAGTCAAAATATATAAAAAGGGCTTCATAATGTTGAAAGAAATTCTAACTTTTGACAATTATTGGCGAAGATACAACCGTTTGAATTTGGAAACAGAAACTTAAAACGTCAATTTCTCGAAATGACTTCGAGACTACATATTTTCAGCTTTTGATGCAGAATCAAAATATATAAAAAGGGCTTCATAATGTTGAAAGAAATTCTAACTTCTGACAATTATTGGCGAAGATACATCCGTTTGAATTTGGAAACAGAAACTTAAAACGTCAATTTCTCGAAATGACTTCGAGACTACATATTTTCAGCTTTTGATGCAGAATCAAAATATATAAAAAGGGCTTCATAATGTTGAAAGAAATTCTAACTTCTGACAATTATTGGCGAAGATACATCCGTTTGAATTTGGAAACAGAAACTTAAAACGTCAATTTCTCGAAATGACTTCGAGACTACATATTTTCAGCTTTTGATGCAGAGTCAAAATATATAAAAAGGGCTTCATAATGTTGAAAGAAATTCTAACTTCTGACAATTATTGCTGAAGATACATCCGTTTGAATTTGGAAACAGAAACTTAAAACGTCAATTTCTCGAAATGACTTCGAGACTACATATTTTCAGCTTTTGATGCAGAATCAAAATATATAAAAAGGGCTTCATAATGTTGAAAGAAATTCTAACTTCTGACAATTATTGGCGAAGATACATCCGTTTGAATTTGGAAACAGAAACTTAAAACGTCAATTTCTCGAAATGACTTCGAGACTACATACGAGTATTTTCAGCTTTTGATGCAGAATCAAAATATATAAAAAGGGCTTCATAATGTTGAAAGAAATTCTAACTTTTGACAATTATTGGCGAAGATACATCCGTTTGAATTTGGAAACAGAAACTTAAAACGTCAATTTCCCGAAATGACTTCGAGACTACATATTTTCAGCTTTTGATGCAGAATCAAAATATATAAAAAGGGCTTCATAATGTTGAAAGAAATTCTAACTTCTGACAATTATTGGCGAAGATACATCCGTTTGAATTTGGAAACAGAAACTTAAAACGTCAATTTCTCGAAATGACTTCGAGACTACATATTTTCAGCTTTTGATGCAGAGTCAAAATATATAAAAAGGGCTTCATAATGTTGAAAGAAATTCTAACTTCTGACAATTATTGGCGAAGATACATCCGTTTGAATTTGGAAACAGAAACTTAAAACGTCAATTTCTCGAAATGACTTCGAGACTACATATTTTCAGCTTTTGATGCAGAATCAAAATATATAAAAAGGGCTTCATAATGTTGAAAGAAATTCTAACTTCTGACAATTATTGGCGAAGATACATCCGTTTGAATTTGGAAACAGAAACTTAAAACGTCAATTTCTCGAAATGACTTCGAGACTACATATTTTCAGCTTTTGATGCAGAATCAAAATATATAAAAAGGGCTTCATAATGTTGAAAGAAATTCTAACTTCTGACAATTATTGGCGAAGATACATCCGTTTGAATTTGGAAACAGAAACTTAAAACGTCAATTTCTCGAAATGACTTCGAGACTACATATTTTCAGCTTTTGATGCAGAGTCAAAATATATAAAAAGGGCTTCATAATGTTGAAAGAAATTCTAACTTTTGACAATTATTGGCGAAGATACAACCGTTTGAATTTGGAAACAGAAACTTAAAACGTCAATTTCTCGAAATGACTTCGAGACTACATATTTTCAGCTTTTGATGCAGAATCAAAATATATAAAAAGGGCTTCATAATGTTGAAAGAAATTCTAACTTCTGACAATTATTGGCGAAGATACATCCGTTTGAATTTGGAAACAGAAACTTAAAACGTCAATTTCTCGAAATGACTTCGAGACTACATATTTTCAGCTTTTGATGCAGAATCAAAATATATAAAAAGGGCTTCATAATGTTGAAAGAAATTCTAACTTCTGACAATTATTGGCGAAGATACATCCGTTTGAATTTGGAAACAGAAACTTAAAACGTCAATTTCTCGAAATGACTTCGAGACTACATACGAGTATTTTCAGCTTTTGATGCAGAATCAAAATATATAAAAAGGGCTTCATAATGTTGAAAGAAATTCTAACTTTTGACAATTATTGGCGAAGATACAGCCGTTTGAATTTGGAAACAGAAACTTAAAACGTCAATTTCTCGAAATGACTTCGAGACTACATATTTTCAGCTTTTGATGCAGAATCAAAATATATAAAAAGGGCTTCATAATGTTGAAAGAAATTCTAACTTCTGACAATTATTGGCGAAGATACATCCGTTTGAATTTGGAAACAGAAACTTAAAACGTCAATTTCTCGAAATGACTTCGAGACTACATATTTTCAGCTTTTGATGCAGAATCAAAATATATAAAAAGGGCTTCATAATGTTGAAAGAAATTCTAACTTCTGACAATTATTGGCGAAGATACATCCGTTTGAATTTGGAAACAGAAACTTAAAACGTCAATTTCTCGAAATGACTTCGAGACTACATATTTTCAGCTTTTGATGCAGAATCAAAATATATAAAAAGGGCTTCATAATGTTGAAAGAAATTCTAACTTCTGACAATTATTGGCGAAGATACATCCGTTTGAATTTGGAAACAGAAACTTAAAACGTCAATTTCTCGAAATGACTTCGAGACTACATATTTTCAGCTTTTGATGCAGAGTCAAAATATATAAAAAGGGCTTCATAATGTTGAAAGAAATTCTAACTTCTGACAATTATTGGCGAAGATACATCCGTTTGAATTTGGAAACAGAAACTTAAAACGTCAATTTCTCGAAATGACTTCGAGACTACATATTTTCAGCTTTTGATGCAGAGTCAAAATATATAAAAAGGGCTTCATAATGTTGAAAGAAATTCTAACTTCTGACAATTATTGGCGAAGATACATCCGTTTGAATTTGGAAACAGAAACTTAAAACGTCAATTTCTCGAAATGACTTCGAGACTACATATTTTCAGCTTTTGATGCAGAATCAAAATATATAAAAAGGGCTTCATAATGTTGAAAGAAATTCTAACTTCTGACAATTATTGGCGAAGATACATCCGTTTGAATTTGGAAACAGAAACTTAAAACGTCAATTTCTCGAAATGACTTCGAGACTACATATTTTCAGCTTTTGATGCAGAATCAAAATATATAAAAAGGGCTTCATAATGTTGAAAGAAATTCTAACTTCTGACAATTATTGGCGAAGATACATCCGTTTGAATTTGGAAACAGAAACTTAAAACGTCAATTTCTCGAAATGACTTCGAGACTACATATTTTCAGCTTTTGATGCAGAATCAAAATATATAAAAAGGGCTTCATAATGTTGAAAGAAATTCTAACTTCTGACAATTATTGGCGAAGATACATCCGTTTGAATTTGGAAACAGAAACTTAAAACGTCAATTTCTCGAAATGACTTCGAGACTACATATTTTCAGCTTTTGATGCAGAGTCAAAATATATAAAAAGGGCTTCATAATGTTGAAAGAAATTCTAACTTCTGACAATTATTGGCGAAGATACATCCGTTTGAATTTGGAAACAGAAACTTAAAACGTCAATTTCTCGAAATGACTTCGAGGCTACATAGTTTCAGCTTTTGATGCAGAGTCAATATATATAAAAAGGGCTTCATAATGTTGAAAGAAATTCTAACTTTTGACAATTATTGGCGAAGATACAACCGTTTGAATTTGGAAACAGAAACTTAAAACGTCAATTTCTCGAAATGACTTCGAGACTACATATTTTCAGCTTTTGATGCAGAGTCAAAATATATAAAAAGGGCTTCATAATGTTGAAAGAAATTCTAACTTCTGACAATTATTGGCGAAGATACATCCGTTTGAATTTGGAAACAGAAACTTAAAACGTCAATTTCTCGAAATGACTTCGAGACTACATATTTTCAGCTTTTGATGCAGAGTCAAAATATATAAAAAGGGCTTCATAATGTTGAAAGAAATTCTAACTTTTGACAATTATTGGCGAAGATACATCCGTTTGAATTTGGAAACAGAAACTTAAAACGTCAATTTCTCGAAATGACTTCGAGACTACATATTTTCAGCTTTTGATGCAGAATCAAAATATATAAAAAGGGCTTCATAATGTTGAAAGAAATTCTTACTTTTGACAATTATTGGCGAAGATACAGCCGTTTGAATTTGGAAACAGAAACTTAAAACGTCAATTTCTCGAAATGACTTCGAGACTACATATTTTCAGCTTTTGATGCAGAATCAAAATATATAAAAAGGGCTTCATAATGTTGAAAGAAATTCTAACTTCTGACAATTATTGGCGAAGATACATCCGTTTGAATTTGGAAACAGAAACTTAAAACGTCAATTTCTCGAAATGACTTCGAGACTACATACGAGTATTTTCAGCTTTTGATGCAGAATCAAAATATATAAAAAGGGCTTCATAATGTTGAAAGAAATTCTAACTTTTGACAATTATTGGCGAAGATACAACCGTTTGAATTTGGAAACAGAAACTTAAAACGTCAATTTCTCGAAATGACTTCGAGACTACATATTTTCAGCTTTTGATGCAGAGTCAAAATATATAAAAAGGGCTTCATAATGTTGAAAGAAATTCTAACTTCTGACAATTATTGGCGAAGATACAACCGTTTGAATTTGGAAACAGAAACTTAAAACGTCAATTTCTCGAAATGACTTCGAGACTACATATTTTCAGCTTTTGATGCAGAGTCAAAATATATAAAAAGGGCTTCATAATGTTGAAAGAAATTCTAACTTCTGACAATTATTGGCGAAGATACATCCGTTTGAATTTGGAAACAGAAACTTAAAACGTCAATTTCTCGAAATGACTTCGAGACTACATATTTTCAGCTTTTGATGCAGAGTCAAAATATATAAAAAGGGCTTCATAATGTTGAAAGAAATTCTAACTTTTGACAATTATTGGCGAAGATACATCCGTTTGAATTTGGAAACAGAAACTTAAAACGTCAATTTCTCGAATTGACTTCGAGACTACATATTTTCAGCTTTTGATGCAGAATCAAAATATATAAAAAGGGCTTCATAATGTTGAAAGAAATTCTAACTTCTGACAATTATTGGCGAAGATACATCCGTTTGAATTTGGAAACAGAAACTTAAAACGTCAATTTCTCGAAATGACTTCGAGACTACATATTTTCAGCTTTTGATGCAGAGTCAAAATATATAAAAAGGGCTTCATAATGTTGAAAGAAATTCTAACTTCTGACAATTATTGGCGAAGATACATCCGTTTGAATTTGGAAACAGAAACTTAAAACGTCAATTTCTCGAAATGACTTCGAGACTACATATTTTCAGCTTTTGATGCAGAATCAAAATATATAAAAAGGGCTTCATAATGTTGAAAGAAATTCTAACTTCTGACAATTATTGGCGAAGATACATCCGTTTGAATTTGGAAACAGAAACTTAAAACGTCAATTTCTCGAAATGACTTCGAGACTACATATTTTCAGCTTTTGATGCAGAATCAAAATATATAAAAAGGGCTTCATAATGTTGAAAGAAATTCTAACTTCTGACAATTATTGGCGAAGATACATCCGTTTGAATTTGGAAACAGAAACTTAAAACGTCAATTTCTCGAAATGACTTCGAGACTACATATTTTCAGCTTTTGATGCAGAGTCAAAATATATAAAAAGGGCTTCATAATGTTGAAAGAAATTCTAACTTTTGACAATTATTGGCGAAGATACATCCGTTTGAATTTGGAAACAGAAACTTAAAACGTCAATTTCTCGAAATGACTTCGAGACTACATATTTTCAGCTTTTGATGCAGAGTCAAAATATATAAAAAGGGCTTCATAATGTTGAAAGAAATTCTAACTTTTGACAATTATTGGCGAAGATACATCCGTTTGAATTTGGAAACAGAAACTTAAAACGTCCATTTCTCGAAATGACTTCGAGACTACATATTTTCAGCTTTTGATGCAGAGTCAAAATATATAAAAAGGGCTTCATAATGTTGAAAGAAATTCTAACTTCTGACAATTATTGGCGAAGATACATCCGTTTGAATTTGGAAACAGAAACTTAAAACGTCAATTTCTCGAAATGACTTCGAGCTTTTGATGCAGAGTCAAAATATATAAAAACGGCTTCATAATGTTGAAAGAAATTCTAACTTCTGACAATTATTGGCGAAGATACATCCGTTTGAATTTGGAAACAGAAACTTAAAACGTCAATTTCTCGAAATGACTTCGAGACTACATATTTTCAGCTTTTGATGCAGAATCAAAATATATAAATAGGGCTTCATAATGTTGAAAGAAATTCTAACTTCTGACAATTATTGGCGAAGATACGTCCGTTTGAATTTGGAAACAGAAACTTAAAACGTCAATTTCTCGAATTGACTTCGAGACTACATATTTTCAGCTTTTGATGCAGAGTCAAAATATATAAAAACGGATTCATAATGTTGAAAGAAATTCTAACTTCTGACAATTATTGGCGAAGATACATCCGTTTGAATTTGGAAACAGAAACTTAAAACGTCAATTTCTCGAAATGACTTCGAGACTACATATTTTCAGCTTTTGAGCCAGGCTCAAAATAAATAAAAAGGGCTTCATAATGTTGAAAGAAATTCTAACTTTCTGACAATTATTGGCGAAGATTCCTAACTTTGAATTTGGAAACAGAAACTTAAAACGTCAATTTCTCGAAATGACTTCGAGACTACATATTTTCAGCTTTTGATGCAGAATCAAAATATATAAAAAGGGCTTCATAATGTTGAAAGAAATTCTAACTTCTGACAATTATTGGCGAAGATACATCCGTTTGAATTTGGAAACAGAAACTTAAAACGTCAATTTCTCGAAATGACTTCGAGACTACATATTTTCAGCTTTTGATGCAGAATCAAAATATATAAAAAGGGCTTCATAATGTTGAAAGAAATTCTAACTTCTGACAATTATTGGCGAAGATACATCCGTTTGAATTTGGAAACAGAAACTTAAAACGTCAATTTCTCGAAATGACTTCGAGACTACATATTTTCAGCTTTTGATGCATAGTCAAAATATATAAAAAGGGCTTCATAATGTTGAAAGAAATTCTAACTTTTGACAATTATTGGCGAAGATACATCCGTTTGAATTTGGAAACAGAAACTTAAAACGTCAATTTCTCGAAATGACTTCGAGACTACATATTTTCAGCTTTTGATGCAGAGTCAAAATATATAAAAAGGGCTTCATAATGTTGAAAGAAATTCTAACTTTTGACAATTATTGGCGAAGATACATCCGTTTGAATTTGGAAACAGAAACTTAAAACGTCAATTTCTCGAAATGACTTCGAGACTACATATTTTCAGCTTTTGATGCAGAGTCAAAATATATAAAAAGGGCTTCATAATGTTGAAAGAAATTCTAACTTCTGACAATTATTGGCGAAGATACATCCGTTTGAATTTGGAAACAGAAACTTAAAACGTCAATTTCTCGAAATGACTTCGAGACTACATATTTTCAGCTTTTGATGCAGAGTCAATATATATAAAAAGGGCTTCATAATGTTGAAAGAAATTCTAACTTTTGACAATTATTGGCGAAGATACACCCGTTTGAATTTGGAAGCAGAAACTTAAAACGTCAATTTCTCGAAATGACTTCGAGACTACATATTTTCAGCTTTTGATGCAGAATCAAAATATATAAAAAGGGCTTCATAATGTTGAAAGAAATTCTAACTTTCTGACAATTATTGGGCGAAGATACATCCGTTTGAATTTGGAAACAGAAACTTAAAACGTCAATTTCTCGAAATGACTTCGAGACTACATATTTTCAGCTTTTGATGCAGAATCAAAATATATAAAAATGGCTTCATAATGTTGAAAGAAATTCTAACTTCTGACAATTATTGGCGAAGATACATCCGTTTGAATTTGGAAACAGAAACTTAAAACGTCAATTTCTCGAAATGACTTCGAGACTACATATTTTCAGCTTTTGATGCAGAATCAAAATATATAAAAAGGGCTTCATAATGTTGAAAGAAATTCTAACTTTTGACAATTATTGGCGAAGATACAGCCGTTTGAATTTGGAAACAGAAACTTAAAACGTCAATTTCTCGAAATGACTTCGAGACTACATATTTTCAGCTTTTGATGCAGAATCAAAATATATAAAAAAGGGCTTCATAATGTTGAAAGAAATTCTAACTTCTGACAATTATTGGCGAAGATACATCCGTTTGAATTTGGAAACAGAAACTTAAAACGTCAATTTCTCGAAATGACTTCGAGACTACATATTTTCAGCTTTTGATGCAGAGTCAAAATATATAAAAAGGGCTTCATAATGTTGAAAGAAATTCTAACTTTTGACAATTATTGGCGAAGATACATCCGTTTGAATTTGGAAACAGAAACTTAAAACGTCAATTTCTCGAAATGACTTCGAGACTACATATTTTCAGCTTTTGATGCAGAGTCAAAATATATAAAAAGGGCTTCATAATGTTGAAAGAAATTCTAACTTCTGACAATTATTGGCGAAGATACATCCGTTTGAATTTGGAAACAGAAACTTAAAACGTCAATTTCTCGAAATGACTTCGAGACTACATATTTTCAGCTTTTGATGCAGAGTCAAAATATATAAAAAGGGCTTCATAATGTTGAAAGAAATTCTAACTTCTGACAATTATTGGCGAAGATACATCCGTTTGAATTTGGAAACAGAAACTTAAAACGTCAATTTCTCGAAATGACTTCGAGGCTACATATTTTCAGCTTTTGATGCAGAGTCAAAATATATAAAAAGGGCTTCATAATGTTGAAAGAAATTCTAACTTCTGACAATTATTGAAAGAAATTCTAACTTTTGACAATTATTGGCGAAGATACAACCGTTTGAATTTGGAAACAGAAACTTAAAACGTCAATTTCTCGAAATGACTTCGAGACTACATATTTTCAGCTTTTGATGCAGAGTCAAAATATATAAAAAGGGCTTCATAATGTTGAAAGAAATTCTAACTTCTGACAATTATTGGCGAAGATACATCCGTTTGAATTTGGAAACAGAAACTTAAAACGTCAATTTCTCGAAATGACTTCGAGACTACATATTTTCAGCTTTTGATGCAGAGTCAAAATATATAAAAAGGGCTTCATAATGTTGAAAGAAATTCTAACTTTTGACAATTATTGGCGAAGATACAACCGTTTGAATTTGGAAACAGAAACTTAAAACGTCAATTTCTCGAAATGACTTCGAGACTACATATTTTCAGCTTTTGATGCAGAGTCAAAATATATAAAAAGGGCTTCATAATGTTGAAAGAAATTCTAACTTCTGACAATTATTGGCGAAGATACATCCGTTTGAATTTGGAAACAGAAACTTAAAACGTCAATTTCTCGAAATGACTTCGAGACTACATATTTTCAGCTTTTGATGCAGAATCAAAATATATAAAAAGGGCTTCATAATGTTGAAAGAAATTCTAACTTCTGACAATTATTGCCGAAGATACATCCGTTTGAATTTGGAAACAGAAACTTAAAACGTCAATTTCTCGAAATGACTTCGAGACTACATATTTTCAGCTTTTGATGCAGAATCAAAATATATAAAAAGGGCTTCATAATGTTGAAAGAAATTCTAACTTCTGACAATTATTGGCGAAGATACATCCGTTTGAATTTGGAAACAGAAACTTAAAACGTCAATTTCTCGAAATGACTTCGAGACTACATATTTTCAGCTTTTGATGCAGAATCAAAATATATAAAAAGGGCTTCATAATGTTGAAAGAAATTCTAACTTTTGACAATTATTGGCGAAGATACAACCGTTTGAATTTGGAAACAGAAACTTAAAACGTCAATTTCTCGAAATGACTTCGAGACTACATTTTTTCAGCTTTTGATGCAGAATCAAAATATATAAAAAGGGCTTCATAATGTTGAAAGAAATTCTAACTTCTGACAATTATTGGCGAAGATACATCCGTTTGAATTTGGAAACAGAAACTTAAAACGTCAATTTCTCGAAATGACTTCGAGACTACATATTTTCAGCTTTTGATGCAGAATCAAAATATATAAAAAGGGCTTCATAATGTTGAAAGAAATTCTAACTTCTGACAATTATTGGCGAAGATACATCCGTTTGAATTTGGAAACAGAAACTTAAAACGTCAATTTCTCGAAATGACTTCGAGACTACATATTTTCAGCTTTTGATGCAGAGTCAAAATATATAAAAAGGGCTTCATAATGTTGAAAGAAATTCTAACTTCTGACAATTATTGGCGAAGATACATCCGTTTGAATTTGGAAACAGAAACTTAAAACGTCAATTTCTCGAAATGACTTCGAGACTACTTACTTTCAGCTTTTGATGCAGAGTCAAAATATATAAAAAGGGCTTCATAATGTTGAAAGAAATTCTAACTTTTGACAATTATTGGCGAAGATACATCCGTTTGAATTTGGAAACAGAAACTTAAAACGTCAATTTCTCGAAATGACTTCGAGACTACATATTTTCAGCTTTTGATGCAGAGTCAAAATATATAAAAAGGGCTTCATAATGTTGAAAGAAATTCTAACTTCTGACAATTATTGGCGAAGATACATCCGTTTGAATTTGGAAACAGAAACTTAAAACGTCAATTTCTCGAAATGACTTCGAGACTACATATTTTCAGCTTTTGATGCAGAGTCAAAATATATAAAAAGGGCTTCATAATGTTGAAAGAAATTCTAACTTTTGACAATTATTGGCGAAGATACATCCGTTTGAATTTGGAAACAGAAACTTAAAACGTCAATTTCTCGAAATGACTTCGAGACTACATATTTTCAGCTTTTGATGCAGAGTCAAAATATATAAAAAGGGCTTCATAATGTTGAAAGAAATTCTAACTTCTGACAATTATTGGCGAAGATACATCCGTTTGAATTTGGAAACAGAAACTTAAAACGTCAATTTCTCGAAATGACTTCGAGACTACATATTTTCAGCTTTTGATGCAGAATCAAAATATATAAAAAGGGCTTCATAATGTTGAAAGAAATTCTAACTTTTGACAATTATTGGCGAAGATACATCCGTTTGAATTTGGAAACAGAAACTTAAAACGTCAATTTCTCGAAATGACTTCGAGACTACATATTTTCAGCTTTTGATGCAGAATCAAAATATATAAAAAGGGCTTCATAATGTTGAAAGAAATTCTAACTTCTGACAATTATTGGCGAAGATACATCCGTTTGAATTTGGAAACAGAAACTTAAAACGTCAATTTCTCGAAATGACTTCGAGACTACATATTTTCAGCTTTTGATGCAGAGTCAAAATATATAAAAAGGGCTTCATAATGTTGAAAGAAATTCTAACTTCTGACAATTATTGGCGAAGATACATCCGTTTGAATTTGGAAACAGAAACTTAAAACGTCAATTTCTCGAAATGACTTCGAGACTACATATTTTCAGCTTTTGATGCAGAATCAAAATATATAAAAAGGGCTTCATAATGTTGAAAGAAATTCTAACTTCTGACAATTATTGCCGAAGATACATCCGTTTGAATTTGGAAACAGAAACTTAAAACGTCAATTTCTCGAAATGACTTCGAGACTACATATTTTCAGCTTTTGATGCAGAATCAAAATATATAAAAAGGGCTTCATAATGTTGAAAGAAATTCTAACTTCTGACAATTATTGGCGAAGATACATCCGTTTGAATTTGGAAACAGAAACTTAAAACGTCAATTTCTCGAAATGACTTCGAGACTACATATTTTCAGCTTTTGATGCAGAGTCAAAATATATAAAAAGGGCTTCATAATGTTGAAAGAAATTCTAACTTTTGACAATTATTGGCGAAGATACATCCGTTTGAATTTGGAAACAGAAACTTAAAACGTCAATTTCTCGAAATGACTTCGAGACTACATATTTTCAGCTTTTGATGCAGAGTCAAAATATATAAAAAGGGCTTCATAATGTTGAAAGAAATTCTAACTTCTGACAATTATTGGCGAAGATACATCCGTTTGAATTTGGAAACAGAAACTTAAAACGTCAATTTCTCGAAATGACTTCGAGACTACATATTTTCAGCTTTTGATGCAGAATCAAAATATATAAAAAGGGCTTCATAATGTTGAAAGAAATTCTAACTTCTGACAATTATTGGCGAAGATACATCCGTTTGAATTTGGAAACAGAAACTTAAAACGTCAATTTCTCGAAATGACTTCGAGACTACATATTTTCAGCTTTTGATGCAGAGTCAAAATATATAAAAAGGGCTTCATAATGTTGAAAGAAATTCTAACTTCTGACAATTATTGGCGAAGATACAACCGTTTGAATTTGGAAACAGAAACTTAAAACGTCAATTTCTCGAAATGACTTCGAGACTACATATTTTCAGCTTTTGATGCAGAATCAAAATATATAAAAAGGGCTTCATAATGTTGAAAGAAATTCTAACTTCTGACAATTATTGGCGAAGATACATCCGTTTGAATTTGGAAACAGAAACTTAAAACGTCAATTTCTCGAAATGACTTCGAGACTACATATTTTCAGCTTTTGATGCAGAATCAAAATATATAAAAAGGGCTTCATAATGTTGAAAGAAATTCTAACTTTTGACAATTATTGGCGAAGATACATCCGTTTGAATTTGGAAACAGAAACTTAAAACGTCAATTTCTCGAAATGACTTCGAGACTACATATTTTCAGCTTTTGATGCAGAGTCAAAATATATAAAAAGGGCTTCATAATGTTGAAAGAAATTCTAACTTTTGACAATTATTGGCGAAGATACAACCGTTTGAATTTGGAAACAGAAACTTAAAACGTCAATTTCTCGAAATGACTTCGAGACTACATATTTTCAGCTTTTGATGCAGAATCAAAATATATAAAAAGGGCTTCATAATGTTGAAAGAAATTCTAACTTCTGACAATTATTGGCGAAGATACATCCGTTTGAATTTGGAAACAGAAACTTAAAACGTCAATTTCTCGAAATGACTTCGAGACTACAGTATTTTCAGCTTTTGATGCAGAGTCAAAATATATAAAAAGGGCTTCATAATGTTGAAAGAAATTCTAACTTTTGACAATTATTGGCGAAGATACATCCGTTTGAATTTGGAAACAGAAACTTAAAACGTCAATTTCTCGAAATGACTTCGAGACTACATATTTTCAGCTTTTGATGCAGAATCAAAATATATAAAAAGGGCTTCATAATGTTGAAAGAAATTCTAACTTCTGACAATTATTGGCGAAGATACATCCGTTTGAATTTGGAAACAGAAACTTAAAACGTCAATTTCTCGAAATGACTTCGAGACTACATATTTTCAGCTTTTGATGCAGAGTCAAAATATATAAAAAGGGCTTCATAATGTTGAAAGAAATTCTAACTTCTGACAATTATTGGCGAAGATACATCCGTTTGAATTTGGAAACAGAAACTTAAAACGTCAATTTCTCGAAATGACTTCGAGACTACATATTTTCAGCTTTTGATGCAGAGTCAAAATATATAAAAAGGGCTTCATAATGTTGAAAGAAATTCTAACTTCTGACAATTATTGGCGAAGATACAACCGTTTGAATTTGGAAACAGAAACTTAAAACGTCAATTTCTCGAAATGACTTCGAGACTACATATTTTCAGCTTTTGATGCAGAGTCAAAATATATAAAAAGGGCTTCATAATGTTGAAAGAAATTCTAACTTCTGACAATTATTGGCGAAGATACATCCGTTTGAATTTGGAAACAGAAACTTAAAACGTCAATTTCTCGAAATGACTTCGAGACTACATATTTTCAGCTTTTGATGCAGAATCAAAATATATAAAAAAGGGCTTCATAATGTTGAAAGAAATTCTAACTTCTGACAATTATTGGCGAAGATACATCCGTTTGAATTTGGAAACAGAAACTTAAAACGTCAATTTCTCGAAATGACTTCGAGACTACATATTTTCAGCTTTTGATGCAGAGTCAAAATATATAAAAAGGGCTTCATAATGTTGAAAGAAATTCTAACTTTTGACAATTATTGGCGAAGATACATCCGTTTGAATTTGGAAACAGAAACTTAAAACGTCAATTTCTCGAAATGACTTCGAGACTACATATTTTCAGCTTTTGATGCAGAATCAAAATATATAAAAAGGGCTTCATAATGTTGAAAGAAATTCTAACTTCTGACAATTATTGGCGAAGATACATCCGTTTGAATTTGGAAACAGAAACTTAAAACGTCAATTTCTCGAAATGACTTCGAGACTACATATTTTCAGCTTTTGATGCAGAATCAAAATATATAAAAAGGGCTTCATAATGTTGAAAGAAATTCTAACTTCTGACAATTATTGGCGAAGATACATCCGTTTGAATTTGGAAACAGAAACTTAAAACGTCAATTTCTCGAAATGACTTCGAGACTACATATTTTCAGCTTTTGATGCAGAGTCAAAATATATAAAAAGGGCTTCATAATGTTGAAAGAAATTCTAACTTTTGACAATTATTGGCGAAGATACAACCGTTTGAATTTGGAAACAGAAACTTAAAACGTCAATTTCTCGAAATGACTTCGAGACTACATATTTTCAGCTTTTGATGCAGAATCAAAATATATAAAAAGGGCTTCATAATGTTGAAAGAAATTCTAACTTCTGACAATTATTGGCGAAGATACATCCGTTTGAATTTGGAAACAGAAACTTAAAACGTCAATTTCTCGAAATGACTTCGAGACTACATATTTTCAGCTTTTGATGCAGAATCAAAATATATAAAAAGGGCTTCATAATGTTGAAAGAAATTCTAACTTCTGACAATTATTGGCGAAGATACATCCGTTTGAATTTGGAAACAGAAACTTAAAACGTCAATTTCTCGAAATGACTTCGAGACTACATATTTTCAGCTTTTGATGCAGAATCAAAATATATAAAAAGGGCTTCATAATGTTGAAAGAAATTCTAACTTCTGACAATTATTGGCGAAGATACATCCGTTTGAATTTGGAAACAGAAACTTAAAACGTCAATTTCTCGAAATGACTTCGAGACTACATATTTTCAGCTTTTGATGCAGAGTCAAAATATATAAAAAGGGCTTCATAATGTTGAAAGAAATTCTAACTTCTGACAATTATTGGCGAAGATACATCCGTTTGAATTTGGAAACAGAAACTTAAAACGTCAATTTCTCGAAATGACTTCGAGACTACATATTTTCAGCTTTTGATGCAGAATCAAAATATATAAAAAGGGCTTCATAATGTTGAAAGAAATTCTAACTTCTGACAATTATTGGCGAAGATACATCCGTTTGAATTTGGAAACAGAAACTTAAAACGTCAATTTCTCGAAATGACTTCGAGACTACATATTTTCAGCTTTTGATGCAGAGTCAAAATATATAAAAAGGGCTTCATAATGTTGAAAGAAATTCTAACTTCTGACAATTATTGGCGAAGATACATCCGTTTGAATTTGGAAACAGAAACTTAAAACGTCAATTTCTCGAAATGACTTCGAGACTACATATTTTCAGCTTTTGATGCAGAATCAAAATATATAAAAAGGGCTTCATAATGTTGAAAGAAATTCTAACTTCTGACAATTATTGGCGAAGATACATCCGTTTGAATTTGGAAACAGAAACTTAAAACGTCAATTTCTCGAAATGACTTCGAGACTACATATTTTCAGCTTTTGATGCAGAGTCAAAATATATAAAAAGGGCTTCATAATGTTGAAAGAAATTCTAACTTCTGACAATTATTGGCGAAGATACATCCGTTTGAATTTGGAAACAGAAACTTAAAACGTCAATTTCTCGAAATGACTTCGAGACTACATATTTTCAGCTTTTGATGCAGAATCAAAATATATAAAAAGGGCTTCATAATGTTGAAAGAAATTCTAACTTCTGACAATTATTGGCGAAGATACATCCGTTTGAATTTGGAAACAGAAACTTAAAACGTCAATTTCTCGAAATGACTTCGAGACTACATATTTTCAGCTTTTGATGCAGAATCAAAATATATAAAAAGGGCTTCATAATGTTGAAAGAAATTCTAACTTCTGACAATTATTGGCGAAGATACATCCGTTTGAATTTGGAAACAGAAACTTAAAACGTCAATTTCTCGAAATGACTTCGAGACTACATATTTTCAGCTTTTGATGCAGAATCAAAATATATAAAAAGGGCTTCATAATGTTGAAAGAAATTCTAACTTCTGACAATTATTGGCGAAGATACATCCGTTTGAATTTGGAAACAGAAACTTAAAACGTCAATTTCTCGAAATGACTTCGAGACTACATATTTTCAGCTTTTGATGCAGAGTCAAAATATATAAAAAGGGCTTCATAATGTTGAAAGAAATTCTAACTTCTGACAATTATTGGCGAAGATACATCCGTTTGAATTTGGAAACAGAAACTTAAAACGTCAATTTCTCGAAATGACTTCGAGACTACATATTTTCAGCTTTTGATGCAGAATCAAAATATATAAAAAGGGCTTCATAATGTTGAAAGAAATTCTAACTTCTGACAATTATTGGCGAAGATACATCCGTTTGAATTTGGAAACAGAAACTTAAAACGTCAATTTCTCGAAATGACTTCGAGACTACATATTTTCAGCTTTTGATGCAGAATCAAAATATATAAAAAGGGCTTCATAATGTTGAAAGAAATTCTAACTTCTGACAATTATTGGCGAAGATACATCCGTTTGAATTTGGAAACAGAAACTTAAAACGTCAATTTCTCGAAATGACTTCGAGACTACATATTTTCAGCTTTTGATGCAGAGTCAAAATATATAAAAAGGGCTTCATAATGTTGAAAGAAATTCTAACTTCTGACAATTATTGGCGAAGATACATCCGTTTGAATTTGGAAACAGAAACTTAAAACGTCAATTTCTCGAAATGACTTCGAGACTACATATTTTCAGCTTTTGATGCAGAATCAAAATATATAAAAAGGGCTTCATAATGTTGAAAGAAATTCTAACTTCTGACAATTATTGGCGAAGATACATCCGTTTGAATTTGGAAACAGAAACTTAAAACGTCAATTTCTCGAAATGACTTCGAGACTACATATTTTCAGCTTTTGATGCAGAATCAAAATATATAAAAAGGGCTTCATAATGTTGAAAGAAATTCTAACTTCTGACAATTATTGGCGAAGATACATCCGTTTGAATTTGGAAACAGAAACTTAAAACGTCAATTTCTCGAAATGACTTCGAGACTACATATTTTCAGCTTTTGATGCAGAATCAAAATATATAAAAAGGGCTTCATAATGTTGAAAGAAATTCTAACTTCTGACAATTATTGGCGAAGATACATCCGTTTGAATTTGGAAACAGAAACTTAAAACGTCAATTTCTCGAAATGACTTCGAGACTACATATTTTCAGCTTTTGATGCAGAGTCAAAATATATAAAAAGGGCTTCATAATGTTGAAAGAAATTCTAACTTCTGACAATTATTGGCGAAGATACATCCGTTTGAATTTGGAAACAGAAACTTAAAACGTCAATTTCTCGAAATGACTTCGAGACTACATATTTTCAGCTTTTGATGCAGAGTCAAAATATATAAAAAGGGCTTCATAATGTTGAAAGAAATTCTAACTTCTGACAATTATTGGCGAAGATACATCCGTTTGAATTTGGAAACAGAAACTTAAAACGTCAATTTCTCGAAATGACTTCGAGACTACATATTTTCAGCTTTTGATGCAGAGTCAAAATATATAAAAAGGGCTTCATAATGTTGAAAGAAATTCTAACTTCTGACAATTATTGGCGAAGATACATCCGTTTGAATTTGGAAACAGAAACTTAAAACGTCAATTTCTCGAAATGACTTCGAGACTACATATTTTCAGCTTTTGATGCAGAGTCAAAATATATAAAAAGGGCTTCATAATGTTGAAAGAAATTCTAACTTCTGACAATTATTGGCGAAGATACATCCGTTTGAATTTGGAAACAGAAACTTAAAACGTCAATTTCTCGAAATGACTTCGAGACTACATATTTTCAGCTTTTGATGCAGAGTCAAAATATATAAAAAGGGCTTCATAATGTTGAAAGAAATTCTAACTTCTGACAATTATTGGCGAAGATACATCCGTTTGAATTTGGAAACAGAAACTTAAAACGTCAATTTCTCGAAATGACTTCGAGACTACATATTTTCAGCTTTTGATGCAGAGTCAAAATATATAAAAAGGGCTTCATAATGTTGAAAGAAATTCTAACTTCTGACAATTATTGGCGAAGATACATCCGTTTGAATTTGGAAACAGAAACTTAAAACGTCAATTTCTCGAAATGACTTCGAGACTACATATTTTCAGCTTTTGATGCAGAGTCAAAATATATAAAAAGGGCTTCATAATGTTGAAAGAAATTCTAACTTCTGACAATTATTGGCGAAGATACATCCGTTTGAATTTGGAAACAGAAACTTAAAACGTCAATTTCTCGAAATGACTTCGAGACTACATATTTTCAGCTTTTGATGCAGAATCAAAATATATAAAAAGGGCTTCATAATGTTGAAAGAAATTCTAACTTCTGACAATTATTGGCGAAGATACATCCGTTTGAATTTGGAAACAGAAACTTAAAACGTCAATTTCTCGAAATGACTTCGAGACTACATATTTTCAGCTTTTGATGCAGAATCAAAATATATAAAAAGGGCTTCATAATGTTGAAAGAAATTCTAACTTCTGACAATTATTGGCGAAGATACATCCGTTTGAATTTGGAAACAGAAACTTAAAACGTCAATTTCTCGAAATGACTTCGAGACTACATATTTTCAGCTTTTGATGCAGAGTCAAAATATATAAAAAGGGCTTCATAATGTTGAAAGAAATTCTAACTTCTGACAATTATTGGCGAAGATACATCCGTTTGAATTTGGAAACAGAAACTTAAAACGTCAATTTCTCGAAATGACTTCGAGACTACATATTTTCAGCTTTTGATGCAGAGTCAAAATATATAAAAAGGGCTTCATAATGTTGAAAGAAATTCTAACTTCTGACAATTATTGGCGAAGATACATCCGTTTGAATTTGGAAACAGAAACTTAAAACGTCAATTTCTCGAAATGACTTCGAGACTACATATTTTCAGCTTTTGATGCAGAGTCAAAATATATAAAAAGGGCTTCATAATGTTGAAAGAAATTCTAACTTCTGACAATTATTGGCGAAGATACATCCGTTTGAATTTGGAAACAGAAACTTAAAACGTCAATTTCTCGAAATGACTTCGAGACTACATATTTTCAGCTTTTGATGCAGAGTCAAAATATATAAAAAGGGCTTCATAATGTTGAAAGAAATTCTAACTTCTGACAATTATTGGCGAAGATACATCCGTTTGAATTTGGAAACAGAAACTTAAAACGTCAATTTCTCGAAATGACTTCGAGACTACATATTTTCAGCTTTTGATGCAGAGTCAAAATATATAAAAAGGGCTTCATAATGTTGAAAGAAATTCTAACTTCTGACAATTATTGGCGAAGATACATCCGTTTGAATTTGGAAACAGAAACTTAAAACGTCAATTTCTCGAAATGACTTCGAGACTACATATTTTCAGCTTTTGATGCAGAATCAAAATATATAAAAAGGGCTTCATAATGTTGAAAGAAATTCTAACTTCTGACAATTATTGGCGAAGATACATCCGTTTGAATTTGGAAACAGAAACTTAAAACGTCAATTTCTCGAAATGACTTCGAGACTACATATTTTCAGCTTTTGATGCAGAGTCAAAATATATAAAAAGGGCTTCATAATGTTGAAAGAAATTCTAACTTCTGACAATTATTGGCGAAGATACATCCGTTTGAATTTGGAAACAGAAACTTAAAACGTCAATTTCTCGAAATGACTTCGAGACTACATATTTTCAGCTTTTGATGCAGAATCAAAATATATAAAAAGGGCTTCATAATGTTGAAAGAAATTCTAACTTCTGACAATTATTGGCGAAGATACATCCGTTTGAATTTGGAAACAGAAACTTAAAACGTCAATTTCTCGAAATGACTTCGAGACTACATATTTTCAGCTTTTGATGCAGAATCAAAATATATAAAAAGGGCTTCATAATGTTGAAAGAAATTCTAACTTCTGACAATTATTGGCGAAGATACATCCGTTTGAATTTGGAAACAGAAACTTAAAACGTCAATTTCTCGAAATGACTTCGCGACTACATATTTTCAGCTTTTGATGCAGAGTCAAAATATATAAAAAGGGCTTCATAATGTTGAAAGAAATTTTGACTTCTGACAATTATTGGCGAAGATACATCCGTTTGAATTTGGGAAAAGAAACTTAAAACGGTCAATATCTCGAAATGACTTCGAGACTACATATTTTCAGCTTTTGATGCAGAATCAAAATATATAAAAAGGGCTTCATAATGTTGAAAGAAATTCTAACTTCTGACAATTATTTACGAAGATACATCCGTTTGAATTTGGAAACAGAAACTTAAAACGTAAATTTCTCGAAATGACTTCGAGACTACATATTTTCAGCTTTTGATGCAGAGTCAAAATATATAAAAAGGGCTTCATAATGTTGAAAGAAATTCTAACTTCTGACAATTATTGGCGAAGATACATCCGTTTGAATTTGGAAACAGAAACTTAAAACGTCAATTTCTCGAAATGACTTCGAGACTACATATTTTCAGCTTTTGATGCAGAATCAAAATATATAAAAAGGGGCTTCATAATGTTGAAAGAAATTCTAACTTCTGACAATTATTGGCGAAGATACATCCGTTTGAATTTGGAAACAGAAACTTAAAACGTCAATTTCTCGAAATGACTTCGAGACTACATATTTTCAGCTTTTGATGCAGAGTCAAAATATATAAAAAGGGCTTCATAATGTTGAAAGAAATTCTAACTTCTGACAATTATTGGCGAAGATACATCCGTTTGAATTTGGAAACAGAAACTTAAAACGTCAATTTCTCGAAATGACTTCGAGACTACATATTTTCAGCTTTTGATGCAGAGTCAAAATATATAAAAAGGGCTTCATAATGTTGAAAGAAATTCTAACTTCTGACAATTATTGGCGAA
>NW_025063389.1:0-77942 GCF_018153295.1 Drosophila grimshawi
GAAGATATGGCCATTTATTTCAAGGTGGTGAGACCCTATTTAATGCTTTCCATATATTTTCTATTTATCGAAGAATATCCTCAATATCTTTCTTAGATGAGTCGGAAGTCAAATTATTTTAATTCAGTTTTGTTTCAAAGATCGAGCGACTTCTAAAAACACCTTTATAATTGAAATGGGGCAATTTTTGACGAAGATATGGCCATTTACTTCAAGGTAGACCCTATTTAATGCTTTCCATATATTTTTCTATTTATCGAAGAATCATCCCTTAATATCTTTCTTAGATGAGTCGGAAGTCAAATTATTTTAATGCAGTTTTGTTTCTAAAGATTAAGCGAATTCTAAAAACACCTTTATAATTGAATGGGGCAATTTTTTACGAAGATATGGCCATTTATTTCAAGTTAGACCCTATTTAATGCTTTCCATATATTTTCTATTTATCGAAGAATATCCCTTAATATCTTTCTTAGATGAGTCGGAAGTCAAATTATTTAAATGCAGTTTTGTTCCAAAGATCAAGCGAATTCTAAAAACACCTTTACAATTGAAATTGGGCAATTTTAGATGAAGATATGGCCATTTATTTCAAGGTAGACCCTATTTAATGCTTTCCATATATTTTCTATTTATCGAATATCCCTTAATATCTTTCTTAGATGAGTCGGAAGTCAAATTATTTTAATGTAGTTTTGTTCCAAAGATCAAGTGATTTCCAAAAACACCTTTATAATTGAAATGGGGCAATTTTTGACGAAGATATGGCCATTTATTTCAAGGTTGACCCTATTTAATGCTTTCCATATATTTTCTATTTATCGAAGAATATCCCTTAATATCTTTCTTAGATGAGTCGGAAGTCAAATTATTTTAATGTAGTTTTGTTCCAAAGATCAAGTGAATTCTAAAAACACCTTTATAATTGAAGTGGGGCAATTTTTGACGAAGATATGGCCATTTATTTCAAGGTAGACCCTATTTAATGCTTTCCATATATTTTCTATTTATCGAAGAATATCCCTTAATATCTCTCTAAGATGAGTCGGAAGTCAAATTATTTTAATTTAGTTTTGTTTCAAAGATCGAGCGAATTCTAAAAACACCTTTATAATTGAAATGGGGCAATTTTTGACGAAGATATGGCCATTTATTTCAAGGTAGACCCTATTTAATGCTTTCCATATATTTTCTATTTATCGAAGAATATCCCTTAATATCTTTCTTAGACGAGGCGGAAGTCAAATTATTTTAATGCAGTTTTGTTCCAAAGTTTGAGCGAATTCTAAAAACACCTTTATAATTGAAATGGGGCAATTTTTGACGAAGATATGGCCATTTATTTCAAGGTAGACACTATTTAATGCTTTCCATATATTTTCTATTTATCGAAGAATATCCCTTAATATCTTTCTTAGATGAGTCGGAAGTCAAATTATTTTAATGCAGTTTCGTTCCAAAGATCGAGTGAATTCTAAAAAACACCTTTATAATTGAAATGGGGCAATTTTTGACGAAGATATGGCCATTTATTTCAAGGTAGACCCTATTTAATGCTTTCCATATATTTTCTATTTATCGAAGAATATCCTTAATATCTTTCTTAGATGAGTCGGAAGTCAAATTATTTTAATGCAGTTTTGTTCCAAAGTTTGAGCGAATTCTAAAAACACCTTTATAATTGAAATGGGGCAATTTTTGACGAAGATATGGCCATTTATTTCAAGGTAGACACTATTTAATGCTTTCCATATATTTTCTATTTATCGAAGAATATCCCTTAATATCTTTCTTAGATGAGTCGGAAGTCAAATTATTTTAATGCAGTTTCGTTCCAAAGATCGAGTGAATTCTAAAAACACCTTTATAATTGAAATGGGGCAATTTTTGACGAAGATATGGCCATTTATTTCAAGGTAGACCCTATTTAATGCTTTCCATATATTTTCTATTTATCGAAGAATATCCTTAATATCTTTCTTAGATAAGTCGGAACTCAAATTATTTTAATGCAGTTTTGTTTCAAAGATTAAGCGAATTCTAAAAACACCTTTATAATTGAAATGGGGCAATTTTTGACGAAGATATGGCCATTTATTTCAAGGTAGACCCTATTTAATGCTTTCCATATATTTTCTATTTATCGAAGAATATCCCTTAATATCTTTCTTAGATGAGTCGGAAGTCAAATTATTTTAATGTAGTTTTGTTCCAAAGATCAAGTGAATTCTAAAAACACCTTTATAATTGAAGTGGGGCAATTTTTGACGAAGATATGGCCATTTATTTCAAGGTAGACCCTATTTAATGCTTTCCATATATTTTCTATTTATCGAAGAATATCCCTTAATATCTTTCTTAGATGAGTCAGAAGTCAAATTATTTTAATGCAGTTTTGTTCCAAAAATCAAGTGAATTCTAAAAACACCTTTATAATTGAAATGGGGCAATTTTTGACGAAGATATGGCCATTTATTTCAAGGTACACCCTATTTAATGCTTTCCATATATTTTCTATTTATCGAAGAATATCCCTTAATATCTTTCTTAGATGAGTCGGAAGTCAAATTATTTTAATGCAGTTTTGTTCCAAAGATCAAGCGAATTCTAAAAACACCTTTATAATTGAAATTGGGCAATTTTAGATGAAGATATGGCCATTTATTTCAAGGTAGACCCTATTTAATGCTTTCCATATATTTTCTATTTATCGAAGAATATCCCTTAATATCTTTTTTTAGATGAGTCGGAAGTCAAATTATTTTAATGCAGTTTTGTTTCAAAGATCAAGTGAATTCTAAAAACACCTTTATAATTGAAATGGGGCAATTTTTGACGAAGATATGGCCATTTATTTCAAGGTAGACCCTATTTAATGCTTTCCATATATTTTCTATTTATCAAAGAATATCCGTTAATATCTTTCTTAGATGAGTCGGAAGTCAAATTATTTTAATGCAATTTTGTTCCAAAGATCGAGCGAATTCTAAAAACACCTTTATAATTGAAATGGGGCAATTTTTGACGAAGATATGGCCATTTATTTCAAGGTAGACCCTATTTAATGCTTTCCATATATTTTCTATTTATCGAAGAATATCCCTTAATATCTTTCTTAGATGAGTCGGAAGTCAAATTATTTTAATGCAATTTTGTTCCAAAGATCGAGCGAATTCTAAAAACACCTTTATAATTGAAATGGGGCAATTTTTGACGAAGATATGGCCATTTATTTCAAGTTAGATCCTATTTAATGCTTTCCATATATTTTCTATTTATCGAAGAATATCCCTTAATATCTTTCTTAGATGAGTCGGAAGTCAAATTATTTTAATGCAGCTTTGTTTCAAAGATTAAGCGAATTCTAAAAACACCTTTATAATTGAAGTGGGGCAATTTTTGACGAAGATATGGCTATTTATTTCAAGGTAGACCCTATTTAATGCTTTCCATATATTTTCTATTTATCGAATATCCCTTAATATCTTTCTTAGATGAGTCGGAAGTCAAATTATTTTAATGCAGTTTTGTTTCAAAGATTAAGCGAATTCTAAAAACACCTTTATAATTGAAGTGGGGCAATTTTTGACGAAGATATGGCTATTTATTTCAAGGTAGACCCTATTTAATGCTTTCCATATATTTTCTATTTATCGAATATCCTCTTAATATCTTTTTTCGATGAGTCGGAAGTCAAATTATTTTAATGCAGTTTTGTTCCAAAGATCAAGTGAATTCTAAAAACACCTTTATAATTGAAATGGGGCAATTTTTGACGAAGATATGGCCATTTATTTCAAGGTAGACCCTATTTAATGCTTTCCATATATTTTCTATTTATCGAAGAATATCCTTAATATCTTTCTTAGATAAGTCGGAACTCAAATTATTTTAATGCAGTTTTGTTTCAAAGATTAAGCGAATTCTAAAAACACCTTTATAATTGAAATGGGGCAATTTTTGACGAAGATATGGCCATTTATTTCAAGGTAGACCCTATTTAATGCTTTCCATATATTTTCTATTTATCGAAGAATATCCCTTAATATCTTTCTTAGATGAGTCGGAAGTCAAATTATTTTAATGCAGTTTTGTTTCAAAGATTAAGCGAATTCTAAAAACACCTTTATAATTGAAGTGGGGCAATTTTTGACGAAGATATGGCTATTTATTTCAAGGTAGACCCTATTTAATGCTTTCCATATATTTTCTATTTACCGAAGAATATCCCTTAATATCTTTCTTAGATGAGTCGGAAGTCAAATTATTTTAATGCAGTTTTGTTCCAAAGATCAAGTGAATTCTAAAAACACCTTTATAATTGAAATGGGGCAATTTTTGACGAAGATATGGCCATTTATTTCAAAGTAGACCCTATTTAATGCTTTCCATATATTTTCTATTTATCGAAGAATATCCCTTAATATCTTTCTTAGATGAGTCGGAAGTCAAATTATTTTAATGTAGTTTTGTTCCAAAGATCAAGTGAATTCTAAAAACACCTTTATAATTGAAGTGGGGCAATTTTTGACGAAGATATGGCCATTTATTTCAAGGTAGACCCTATTTAATGCTTTCCATATATTTTCTATTTATCGAAGAATATCCCTTAATATCTTTCTTAGATGAGTCGGAAGTCAAATTATTTTAATGCAGTTTTGTTTCAAAGATTAAGCGAATTCTAAAAACACCTTTATAATTGAAGTGGGGCAATTTTTTGACGAAGATATGGCTATTTATTTCAAGGTAGACCCTATTTAATGCTTTCCATATATTTTCTATTTATCGAAGAATATCCCTTAATATCTTTCTTAGATGAGTCGGAACTCAAATTATTTTAATGCAGTTTTGTTCCAAAGATCAAGTGAATTCTAAAAACACCTTTATAATTGAAATGGGGCAATTTTTGACGAAGATATGGCCATTTATTTCAAGTTAGATCCTATTTAATGCTTTCCATATATTTTCTATTTATCGAAGAATATCCCTTAATATCTTTCTTAGATGAGTCGGAAGTCAAATTATTTTAATGCAGTTTTGTTCCAAAGATCAAGCGAATTCTAAAAACACCTTTATAATTGAAATTGGGCAATTTTAGATGAAGATATGGCCATTTATTTCAAGGTAGACCCTATTTAATGCTTTCCATATATTTTCTATTTATCGAAGAATATCCCTTAATATCTTTCTTAGATGAGTCGGAAGTCAAATTATTTTAATGCAGTTTTGTTTCAAAGATCAAGCGAATTCTAAAAACACCTTTATAATTGAAGTGGGGCAATTTTTGACGAAGATATGGCTATTTATTTCAAGGTAGACCCTATTTAATGCTTTCCATATATTTTCTATTTATCGAAGAATATCCCTTAATATCTTTTTTAGATGAGTCGGAAGTCAAATTATTTTAATGCAGTTTTGTTTCAAAGATTAAGCGAATTCTAAAAACACCTTTATAATTGAAGTGGGGCAATTTTTGACGAACATATGGCCATTTATTTCAAGGTAGACCCTACTTAATGCTTTCCATATATTTTCTATTTATCGAATATCCCTTAATATCTTTCTTAGATGAGTCGGAAGTCAAATTATTTTAATGCAGTTTTGTTTCAAAGATTAAGCGAATTCTAAAAACACCTTTATAATTGAAATGGGGCAATTTTTGACAAATTTCAAGGTAGACCCTATTTAATGCTTTCCAGATATTTTCTATTTATCGAAGAATATCCCTTAATATCTTTCTTAGATGAGTCGGAAGTCAAATTATTTTAATGCAGTTTTGTTTCAAAGATCAAGCGAATTCTAAAAACACCTTTATAATTGAAGTGGGGCAATTTTTGACGAAGATATGGCCATTTATTTCAAGGTAGACCCTATTTAATGCTTTCCATATATTTTCTATTTATCGAAGAATATCCCTTAATATCTTTCTTAGATGAGTCGGAAGTCAAATTATTTTAATTCAGTTTTGTTTCAAAGATCGAGCGAATTCTAAAAACACCTTTATAAATGAAATGGGGCAATTTTTGACGAAGATATGGCCATTTATTTCAAGGTAGACCCTATTTAATGCTTTCCATATATTTTCTATTTATCGAAGAATATCCCTTAATATCTTTCTTAGATGAGTCGGAAGTCAAATTATTTTAATGCAGTTTTGTTTCAAAGATTAAGCGAATTCTAAAAAACACCTTTATAATTGAAGTGGGGCAATTTTTGACGAAGATATGGCTATTTATTTCAAGGTAGACCCTATTTAATGCTTTCCATATATTTTCTATTTATCGAAGAATATCCCTTAATATCTTTTTTAGATGAGTCGGAAGTCAAATTATTTTAATGCAGTTTTGTTCCAAAGATCAAGTGAATTCTAAAAAACACCTTTATAATTGAAATGGGGCAATTTTTGACGAAGATATGGCCATTTATTTCAAGTTAGACCCTATTTAATGCTTTCCATATATTTTCTATTTATCGAAGAATATCCCTTAATATCTTTCTTAGATGAGTCGGAAGTCAAATTATTTTAATGCAGTTTTGTTCCAAAGATCAAGCGAATTCTAAAAACACCTTTACAATTGAAATTGGGCAATTTTAGATGAAGATATGGCCATTTATTTCAAGGTAGACCCTATTTAATGCTTTCCATATATTTTCTATTTATCGAATATCCCTTAATATCTTTCTTAGATGAGTCGGAAGTCAAATTATTTTAATGTAGTTTTGTTCCAAAGATCAAGTGAATTCTAAAAACACCTTATAATTGAAGTGGGGCAATTTTTGACGAAGATATGGCCATTTATTTCAAGGTAGACACTATTTAATGCTTTCCATATATTTTCTATTTATCGAAGAATATCCCTTAATATCTTTCTTAGATGAGTCGGAAGTCAAATTATTTTAATGCAGTTCTGTTCCAAAGATCGAGTGAATTCTAAAAACACCTTTATAATTGAAATGGGGCAATTTTTGACGAAGATATGGCCATTTATTTTAAGGTAGACCCTATTTAATGCTTTCCATATATTTTCTATTTATCGAAGAATTATCGTTAATATCTTTCTTAGATGAGTCGGAAGTCAAATTATTTTAATGCCAGTTGGTCCAAGATCAGTGATCTAAAAACACCTTAATAATGAAGTGGGGCATTTTGACGAAGATATGGGCCATTATTTCAAGGTAGACACTATTAATGCTTTCCATATATTTTCTATTTATCGAAAGAATATCCCTTTAATATCTTTCTTAGATGAGTCGGAAGTCAAAATTATTTTAATGCAGTTTTCTTCCAAAGATCGAGTGAATTCCAAAAACACCTTTTATAATTGAAATGGGGCAATTTTTGACGAAGATATGGCCATTTATTTCAAGGTAGACCCTATTTAATGCTTTCCATATATTTTCTATTTATCGAAGAATATCCCTTAATATCTTTCTTAGATGAGTCGGAAGTCAAATTATTTTAATGCAGTTTTGTTTCAAAGATTAAGCGAATTCTAAAAACACCTTTATAATCGAAGTGGGGCAATTTTTTACGAAGATATGGCTATTTATTTCAAGGTAGACCCTATTTAATGCTTTCCATATATTTTCTATTTATCGAAGAATATCCCTTAATATCTTTTTTAGATGAGTCGGAAGTCAAATTATTTTAATGCAGTTTTGTTCCAAAGATCAAGTGAATTCTAAAAACACCTTTATAATTGAAATGGGGCAATTTTTGACGAAGATATGGCCATTTATTTCAAGTTAGACCCTATTTAATGCTTTCCATATATTTTCTATTTATCGAAGAATATCCCTTAATATCTTTCTTAGATGAGTCGGAAGTCAAATTATTTTAATGCAGTTTTGTTCCAAAGATCAAGTGAATTCTAAAAACACCTTTATAATTGAAATGGGGCAATTTTTGACGAAGATATGGCCATTTATTTCAAGTTAGACCCTATTTAATGCTTTCCATATATTTTCTATTTATCGAAGAATATCCCTTAATATCTTTCTTAGATGAGTCGGAAGTCAAATTATTTTAATGCAGTTTTGTTCCAAAGATCAAGCGAATTCTAAAAACACCTTTACAATTGAAATTGGGCAATTTTAGATGAAGATATGGCCATTTATTTCAAGGTAGACCCTATTTAATGCTTTCCATATATTTTCTATTTATCGAATATCCCTTAATATCTTTCTTAGATGAGTCGGAAGTCAAATTATTTTAATGTAGTTTTGTTCCAAAGATCAAGTGAATTCTAAAAACACCTTTATAATTGAAGTGGGACAATTTTTGACGAAGATATGGCCATTTATTTCAAGGTAGACACTATTTAATGCTTTCCATATATTTTCTATTTATCGAAGAATATCCCTTAATATCTTTCTTAGATGAGTCGGAAGTCAAATTATTTTAATGCAGTTCTGTTCCAAAGATCGAGTGAATTCTAAAAACACCTTTATAATTGAAATGGGGCAATTTTTGACGAAGATATGGCCATTTATTTCAAGGTTGACCCTATTTAATGCTTTCCATATATTTTCTATTTATCGAAGAATATCCCTTAATATCTTTCTTAGATGAGTCGGAAGTCAAATTATTTTAATGCAGTTTTGTTCCAAAGATCAAGTGAATTCTAAAAACACCTTTATAATTGAAGTGGGGCAATTTTTGACGAAGATATGGCCATTTATTTCAAGGTAGACACTATTTAATGCTTTCCATATATTTTCTATTTATCGAATATCCCTTAATATCTTTCTTAGATGAGTCGGAAGTCAAATTATTTTAATGCAGTTTTCTTCCAAAGATCGAGTGAATTCCAAAAACACCTTTATAATTGAAATGGGGCAATTTTTGACGAAGATATGGCCATTTATTTCAAGGTAGACCCTATTTAATGCTTTCCATATATTTTCTATTTATCGAAGAATATCCCTTAATATCTTTCTTAGATGAGTCGGAAATCAAATTATTTTAATGCAGTTTTGTTTCAAAGATTAAGCGAATTCTAAAAACACCTTTATAATTGAAGTGGGGCAATTTTTTACGAAGATATGGCTATTTATTTCAAGGTAGACCCTATTTAATGCTTTCCATATATTTTCTATTTATCGAAGAATATCCCTTAATATCTTTTTAGATGAGTCGGAAGTCAAATTATTTTAATGCAGTTTTGTTCCAAAGATCAAGTGAATTCTAAAAACACCTTTATAATTGAAATGGGGCAATTTTTGACGAAGATATGGCCATTTATTTCAAGTTAGATCCTATTTAATGCTTTCCATATATTTTCTATTTATCGAAGAATATCCCTTAATATCTTTCTTAGATGAGTCGGAAGTCAAATTATTTTAATGCAGTTTTGTTCCAAAGATCAAGCGAATTCTAAAAACACCTTTATAATTGAAATTGGGCAATTTTAGATGAAGATATGGCCATTTATTTCAAGGTAGACACTATTTAATGCTTTCCATATATTTTCTATTTATCGAAGAATATCCCTTAATATCTTTCTTAGATGAGTCGGAAGTCAAATTATTTTAATGCAGTTTTGTTCCAAAGATCGAGTGAATTCTAAAAACACCTTTATAATTGAAATGGGGCAATTTTTGACGAAGATATGGCCATTTATTTCAAGGTTGACCCTATTTAATGCTTTCCATATATTTTCGATTTATCGAAGAATATCCCTTAATATCTTTCTTAGATGAGTCGGAAGTCAAATGATTTTAATGCAGTTTTGTTCCAAAGATCAAGTGAATTCTAAAAACACCTTTATAATTGAAATGGGGCAATTTTTGACGAAGATATGGCTATTTATTTCAAGGTAGACCCTATTTAATGCTTTCCATATATTTTCTCTTTATCGAAGAATATCCCTTAATATCTTTTTTAGATGAGTCGGAAGTCAAATTATTTTAATGCAGTTTTGTTTCAAAGATTAAGCGAATTCTAAAAACACCTTTATAATTGAAGTGGGGCAATTTTTGACGAACATATGGCCATTTATTTCAAGGTAGACCCTACTTAATGCTTTCAATATATTTTCTATTTATCGAATATCCCTTAATATCTTTCTTAGATGAGTCGGAAGTCAAATTATTTTAATGCAGTTATCTTCCAAAGATAGAGTGAATTATAAAAACACCTTTATAATTGAAATGGGGCAATTTTTGACAAATTTTGAGGTAGACCCTATTTAATGCTTTCCAGATATTTTCTATTATCGAAGAATATCCCTTAATATCTTTCTTAGATGAGTCGGAAGTCAAATTATTTTAATGCAGTTTTGTTCCAAAGATTAAGCAAATTCTAAAAACACCTTTATAATTGAAATGGGGCAATTTTTGACGAAGATATGGCCATTTATTTCAAGGTAGACCCTATTTAATGCTTTCCATATATTTTCTATTTATCGAAGAATATCCCTTAATATCTTTCTTAGATGAGTCGGAAGTCAAATTATTTTAATTCAGTTTTGTTTCAAAGATCGAGCGAATTCTAAAAACACCTTTATAATTGAAATGGGGCAATTTTTGACGAAGATATGGCCATTTACTTCAAGGTAGACCCTATTTAATGCTTTCCATATATTTTCTATTTATCGAAGAATATCCCTTAATATCTTTCTTAGATGAGTCGGAAGTCAAATTATTTTAATGCAGTTTTGTTTCAAAGATTAAGCGAATTCTAAAAACACCTTTATAATTGAAATGGGGCAATTTTTGACGAAGATATGGACATTTATTTCAAGTTAGACCCTATTTAATGCTTTCCATATATTTTCTATTTATCGAAGAATATCCCTTAATATCTTTCTTAGATGAGTCGGAAGTCAAATTATTTTAATGCAGTTTTGTTCCAAAGATCAAGCGAATTCTAAAAACACCTTTACAATTGAAATTGGGCAATTTTAGATGAAGATATGGCCATTTATTTCAAGGTAGACCCTATTTAATGCTTTCCATATATTTTCTATTTATCGAATATCCCTTAATATCTTTCTTAGATGAGTCGGAAGTCAAATTATTTTAATGTAGTTTTGTTCCAAAGATCAAGTGAATTCTAAAAACACCTTTATAATTGAAGTGGGGCAATTTTTGACGAAGATATGGCCATTTATTTCAAGGTAGACACTATTTAATGCTTTCCATATATTTTCTATTTATCGAAGAATATCCCTTAATATCTTTCTTAGATGAGTCGGAAGTCAAATTATTTTAAAGTAGTTTCGTTCCAAAGATCAAGTGAATTCTAAAAACACCTTTATAATTGAAGTGGGGCAATTTTTGACGAAGATATGGCCATTTATTTCAAGGTAGACACTATTTAATGCTTTCCATATATTTTCTATTTATCGAAGAATATCCCTTAATATCTCTCTTAGATGAGTCGGAAGTCAAATTATTTTAATGCAGTTTTGTTTCAAAGATCGAGCGAATTCTAAAAACACCTTTATAATTGAAATGGGGCAATTTTTGACGAAGATATGGCCATTTATTTCAAGGTAGACCCTATTTAATGCTTTCCATATATTTTCTATTTATCGAAGAATATCCTTTAATATCTTTCTTAGACGAGGCGAAAGTCAAATTATTTTAATGCAGTTTTGTTCCAAAGTTTGAGCGAATTCTAAAAACACCTTTATAATTGAAATGGGGCAATTTTTGACGAAGATATGGCCATTTATTTCAAGGTAGACACTATTTAATGCTTTCCATATATTTTCTATTTATCGAAGAATATCCCTTAATATCTTTCTTAGATGAGTCGGAAGTCAAATTATTTTAATGCAGTTTCGTTCCAAAGATCGAGTGAATTCTAAAAACACCTTTATAATTGAAATGGGGCAATTTTTGACGAAGATATGGCCATTTATTTCAAGGTAGACCCTATTTAATGCTTTCCATATATTTTCTATTTATCGAAGAATATCCTTAATATCTTTCTTAGATGAGTCGGAAGTCAAATTATTTTAATGCAGTTTTGTTTCAAAGATTAAGCGAATTCTAAAAACACCTTTATAATTGAAATGGGGCAATTTTTGACGAAGATATGGCCATTTATTTCAAGGTAGACCCTATTTAATGCTTTCCATATATTTTCTATTTATCGAAGAATATCCCTTAATATCTTTCTTAGATGAGTCGGAAGTCAAATTATTTTAATGTAGTTTTGTTTCAAAGATCAAGTGAATTCTAAAAACACCTTTATAATTGAAGTGGGGCAATTTTTGACGAAGATATGGCCATTTATTTCAAGGTAGACACTATTTAATGCTTTCCATATATTTTCTATTTATCGAAGAATATCCCTTAATATCTTTCTTAGATGAGTCGGAAGTCAAATTATTTTAATGCAGTTTTGTTCCAAAGATCGAGTGAATTCTAAAAACATCTTTATAATTGAAATGGGGCAATTTTTGACGAAGATATGGCCATTTATTTCAAGGTAGACCCTATTTAATGCTTTCCATATATTTTGTATTTATCAAAGAATATCCCTTAATATCTTTCTTAGATGAGTCGAAAGTCAAATTATTTTAATGCAGTTTTCTTTCAAAGATCGAGTGAATTCCAAAAACACCTTTATAATTGAAATGGGGCAATTTTTTACGAAGATATGGCCATTTATTTCAAGGTAGACCCTATTTAATGCTTTCCATATATTTTCTATTTATCGAAGAATATCCCTTAATATCTTTCTTAGATGAGTCGGGAGTCAAAGTATTTTAATGCAGTTTTGTTTCAAAGATTAAGCGAATTCTAAAAACACCTTTATAATTGAAATGGGGCAATTTTTGACGAAGATATGGCCATTTATTTCAAGTTAGATCCTATTTAATGCTTTCCATATATTTTCTATTTATCGAAGAATATCCCTTAATATCTTTCTTAGATGAGTCGGAAGTCAAATTATTTTAATGCAGTTTTGTTCCAAAGATCAAGCGAATTCTAAAAACACCTTTATAATTGAAATTGGGCAATTTTAGATGAAGATATGGCCATTTATTTCAAGGTAGACCCTATTTAATGCTTTCCATATATTTTCTATTTATCGAATATCCCTTAATATCTTTCTTAGATGAGTCGGGAGTCAAATTATTTTAATGTAGGTTTGTTCCAAAGATCAAGTGAATTCTAAAAACACCTTTATAATTGAAGTGGGGCAATTTTTGACGAAGATATGGCCATTTATTTCAAGGTAGACCCTATTTAATGCTTTCCATATATTTTCTATTTATCGAAGAATATCCCTTAATATCTTTCTTAGATGAGTCGGAAGTCAAATTATTTTAACGCAGTTTTGTTCCAAAGATCGAGTGAATTCTAAAAACACCTTTATAATTGAAATGGGGCAATTTTTTGACGAAGATATGGCCATTTATTTCAAGGTTGACCCTATTTAGTGCTTTCCATATATTTTCTATTTATCGAAGAATATCCCTTAATATATTTTTTAGATGATTCGGAAGTCAAATTATTTTAATGCAGTTTTGTTCCAAAGATCAAGTGAATTCTAAAAACACCTTTATAATTGAAGTGGGGGTAATATTTGACGAAGATATGGCTATTTATTTCAAGGTAGACTCTATTAAGTGCCTTTCCATATATTATCTAATTTGTCGAAGAATATCTCTTACTATCTATTTTAGATGAGTCGGAAGTCAAATTATTTTAATGCAGTTTTGATCCAAAGATCGATTGAATTCTAAAAACACCTTTATAATTGAAATGGGGCAATTTTTGACGAAGATATGGCCATTTATTTCAAGGTAGACACTATTTAATGCTTTCCATATATTTTCTATTTATCGAAGAATATCCCTTAATATCTTTCTTAGATGAGTCGGAAGTCAAATGATTTTAATGCAGTTTTGTTCCAAAGATCGAGTGAATTCCAAAAACACCTTTATAATTGAAATGGGGCAATTTTTGACGAAGATATGGCCATTTATTTCAAGGTAGACCCTATTTAATGCTTTCCATATATTTTCTATTTATCGAAGAATATCCCTTAATATCTTTCTTAGATGAGTCGGAAATCAAATTATTTTAATGCAGTTTTGTTTCAAAGATTAAGCGAATTCTAAAAACACCTTTATAATTGAAGTGGGGCAATTTTTGACGAAGATATGGCTATTTATTTCAAGGTAGACCCTATTTAATGCTTTCCATATATTTTCTATTTATCGAAGAATATCCCTTAATATCTTTTTTAGATGAGTCGGAAGTAAAATTATTTTAATGCAGTTTTGTTCCAAAGATCAAGCGAATTCTAAAAACACCTTTATAATTGAAATAGGGCAATTTTTGACGAAGATATGGCCATTTATTTCAAGGTAGACCCTATTTAATGCTTTCCATATATTTTTCTATTAATCGAAGAATATCTCTTAATATCTTTCTTAGATGAGTCGAAAGTCAAATTATTTTAATGCAGTTTTGTTCCAAAGATCAAGTGAATTCTAAAAACACCTTTATAATTGAAATTGGGTAATGTTAGATGAAGATATGGCCATTTATTTCAAGGTAGACCCTATTTAATGCTTTCCATATATTTTCTATTTATCGAAGAATATCCCTTTATATCTTTCTTAGATGAGTCGGGAGTCAAATTATTTTAATGCAGTTTTGTTCCAAAGATCGAGTGAATTCTAAAAACACCTTTATAATTGAAATGGGGCAATTTTTGACGAAGATATGGCCATTTATTTCAAGGTTGACCCTATTTAATGCTTTCCATATATTTTCTATTTATCGAAGAATATCCCTTAATATCTTTCTTAGATGAGTCGGAAGTCAAATGATTTTAATGCAGTTTTGTTCCAAAGATCAAGTGAATTCTAAAAACACCTTTATAATTGAAGTGGGGCAATTTTTGACGAAGATATGGCTATTTATTTCAAGGTAGACCCTATTTAATGCTTTCCATATATTTTCTATTTATCGAAGAATATCCCTTAATATCTTTTTTAGATGAGTCGGAAGTCAAATTATTTTAATGCAGTTTTGTTTCAAAGATTAAGCGAATTCTAAAAACACCTTTATAATTGAAGTGGGGCAATTTTTGACGAAGATATGGCCATTTATTTCAAGGTAGACCCTATTTAATGCTTTCAATATATTTTCTATTTATCGAATATCCCTTAATATCTTTCTTAGATGAGTCGGAAGTCAAATTATTTTAATGCAGTTTTCTTCCAAAGATCGAGTGAATTCTAAAAACACCTTTATAATTGAAATGGGGCAATTTTTGACAAATTTTGAGGTAGACCCTATTTAATGCTTTCCAGATATTTTCTATTTATCGAAGAATATCCCTTAATATCTTTTTTAGATGAGTCGGAAGTCAAATTATTTTAATGCAGTTTTGTTCCAAAGATTGAGTGAATTCTAAAAACACCTTTATAATTGAAGTGGGGCAATTTTTGACGAAGATATGGCTATTTATTTCAAGGTAGACCCTATTTAATGCTTTCCATATATTTTGTATTTATCGAATATCCCTTAATATCTTTTTTGAGATGAGTCGGAAGTCAAATTATTTTAATGCAGTTTTGTTCCAAAGATCAAGCGAATTCTAAAAACACCTTTATAATTGAAATGGGGCAATTTTTGACGAAGATATGGCCATTTATTTCAAGTTAGATCCTATTTAATGCTTTCCATATATTTTCTATTTATCGAAGAATATCCCGTAATATCTTTTTTAGATGAGTCGGAAGTCAAATTATTTTAATGCAGTTTTGTTCCAAAGATCAAGCGAAGTCTAAAAACACCTTTATAATTGAAGTTGGGCAATTTTAGATGAAGATATGGCCATTTATTTCGAGGTAGACCCTATATAATGCTTTCCATATATTTTCTATTTATCGAATATCCCTTAATATCTTTCTTAGATGAGTCGGGAGTCAAGTTATTTTAATGTAGTTTTGTTCCAAAAATCAAGTGAATTCGAAAAACACCTTTATAATTGAAGTGGGGCAATTTTTGACGAAGATATGGCCATTTATTTCAAGGTAGACCCTATTTAATGCTTTCCATATATTTTCTATTTATCGAAGAATATCCCTTAATATCTTTCTTAGATGAGTCGGAAGTCAAATTATTTTAATGCAGTTTTGTTCCAAAGATCGAGTGAATTCTAAAAACACCTTTATAATTGAAATGGGGCAATTTTTTACGAAGATATGGCCATTTATTTCAAGGTAGACCCTATTTAATGCTTTCCATATATTTTCTATTTATCGAAGAATATCCCTTAATATCTTTCTTAGATGAGTCGGAAGTCAAATTATTTTAATGCAGTTTTGTTTCAAAGATCAAGCGAATTCTAAAAACACCTTTATAATTGAAGTGGGGCAATTTTTGACGAAGATATGGCTATTTATTTCAAGGTAGACCCTATTTAATGCTTTCCATATATTTTCTATTTATCGAAGAATATCCCTTAATATCTTTTTTAGATGAGTCGGAAGTCAAATTATTTTAATGCAGTTTTGTTCCAAAGATCAAGTGAATTCTAAAAACACCTTTATAATTGAAATGGGGCAATTTTTGACGAAGATATGGCCATTTATTTCAAGTTAGATCCTATTTAATGCTTTCCATATATTTTCTATTTATCGAAGAATATCCCTTAATATCTTTCTTAGATGAGTCGGAAGTCAAATTATTTTAATGCAGTTTTGTTCCAAAGATCAAGCGAATTCTAAAAACACCTTTATAATTGAAATTGGGCAATTTTAGATGAAGATATGGCCATTTATTTCAAGGTAGACCCTATTTAATGCTTTCCATATATTTTCTATTTATCGAATATCCCTTAATATCTTTCTTAGATGAGTCGGGAGTCAAATTATTTTAATGTAGTTTTGTTCCAAAGATCAAGTGAATTCGAAAAACACCTTTATAATTGAAGTGGGGCAATTTTTGACGAAGATATGGCCATTTATTTCAAGGTAGACCCTATTTAATGCTTTCCATATATTTTCTATTTATCGAAGAATATCCCTTAATATCTTTCTTAGATGAGTCGGAAGTCAAATTATTTTAATGCAGTTTTGTTCCAAAGATCGAGTGAATTCTAAAAACACCTTTATAATTGAAATGGGGCAATTTTTGACGAAGATATGGCCATTTATTTCAAGGTAGACCCTATTTAATGCTTTCCATATATTTTCTATTTATCGAAGAATATCCCTTAATATCTTTTTTAGATGAGTCGGAAGTCAAATTATTTTAATGCAGTTTTGTTCCAAAGATCAAGTGAATTCTAAAAACACCTTTATAATTGAAATGGGGCAATTTTTGACGAAGATATGGCCATTTATTTCAAGTTAGATCCTATTTAATGCTTTCCATATATTTTCTATTTATCGAAGAATATCCCTTAATATCTTTCTTAGATGAGTCGGAAGTCAAATTATTTTAATGCAGTTTTGTTCCAAAGATCAAGCGAATTCTAAAAACACCTTTATAATTGAAATTGGGCAATTTTAGATGAAGATATGGCCATTTATTTCAAGGTAGACCCTATTTAATGCTTTCCATATATTTTCTATTTATCGAATATCCCTTAATATCTTTCTTAGATGAGTCGGGAGTCAAATTATTTAAATGTAGTTTTGTTTCAAAGATCAAGTGAATTCGAAAAACACCTTTATAATTGAAGTGGGGCAATTTTTGACGAAGATATGGCCATTTATTTCAAGGTAGACACTATTTAATGCTTTCCATATATTTTCTATTTATCGAAGAATATCCCTTAATATCTTTCTTAGATGAGTCGGAAGTCAAATTATTTTAATGCAGTTTTGTTCCAAAGATCGAGTGAATTCTAAAAACACCTTTATAATTGAAATGGGGCAATTTTTGACGAAGATATGGCCATTTATTTCAAGGTTGACCCTATTTAATGCTTTCCATATATTTTCTATTTATCGAAGAATATCCCTTAATATCTTTCTTAGATGAGTCGGAAGTCAAATGATTTTAATGCAGTTTTGTTCCAAAGATCAAGTGAATTCTAAAAACACCTTTATAATTGAAGTGGGGCAATTTTTGACGAAGATATGGCTATTTATTTCAAGGTAGACCCTATTTAATGCTTTCCATATATTTTCTATTTATCGAAGAATATCCCTTAATATCTTTTTTAGATGAGTCGGAAGTCAAATTATTTTAATGCAGTTTTGTTTCAAAGATTAAGCGAATTCTAAAAACACCTTTATAATTGAAGTGGGGCAATTTTTGACGAACATATGGCCATTTATTTCAAGGTAGACCCTACTTAATGCTTTCAATATATTTTCTATTTATCGAATATCCCTTAATATCTTTCTTAGATGAGTCGGAAGTCAAATTATTTTAATGCAGTTTTCTTCCAAAGATCGAGTGAATTCTAAAAACACCTTTATAATTGAAATGGGGCAATTTTTGACAAATTTTGAGGTAGACCCTATTTAATGCTTTCCAGATATTTTCTATTTATCGAAGAATATCCCCTAATATCTTTCTTAGATGAGTCGGAAGTCAAATTATTTTAATGCAGTTTTGTTCCAAAGATCAAGCGAATTCTAAAAACACCTTTATAATTGAAGTGGGGCAATTTTTGACGAAGATATGGCCATTTATTTCAAGGTAGACCCTATTTAATGCTTTCCATATATTTTCTATTTATCGAAGAATATCCCTTAATATCTTTCTTAGATGAGTCGGAAGTCAAATTATTTTAATTCAGTTTTGTTTCAAAGATCGAGCGAATTCTAAAAACACCTTTATAATTGATATGGGGCAATTTTTGACGAAGATATGGCCATTTACTTCAAGGTAGACCCTATTTAATGCTTTCCATATATTTTCTATTTATCGAAGAATATCCCTTAATATCTTTCTTAGATGAGTCGGAAGTCAAATTATTTTAATGCAGTTTTGTTTCAAAGATTAAGCGAATTCTAAAAACACCTTTATAATTGAAATGGGGCAATTTTTGACGAAGATATGGCCATTTATTTCAAGTTAGACCCTATTTAATGCTTTCCATATATTTTCTATTTATCGAAGAATATCCCTTAATATCTTTCTTAGATGAGTCGGAAGTCAAATTATTTTAATGCAGTTTTGTTCCAAAGATCAAGCGAATTCTAAAAACACCTTTACAATTGAAATTGGGCAATTTTAGATGAAGATATGGCCATTTATTTCAAGGTAGACCCTATTTAATGCTTTCCATATATTTTCTATTTATCGAATATCCCTTAATATCTTTCTTAGATGAGTCGGAAGTCAAATTATTTTAATGTAGTTTTGTTTCAAAGATCAAGTGAATTCTAAAAACACCTTTATAATTGAAGTGGGGCAATTTTTGACGAAGATATGGCCATTTATTTCAAGGTAGACACTATTTAATGCTTTCCATATATTTTCTATTTATCGAAGAATATCCCTTAATATCTTTCTTAGATGAGTCGGAAGTCAAATTATTTTAAAGTAGTTTCGTTCCAAAGATCAAGTGAATTCTAAAAACACCTTTATAATTGAAGTGGGGCAATTTTTGACGAAGATATGGCCATTTATTTCAAGGTAGACACTATTTAATGCTTTCCATATATTTTCTATTTATCGAAGAATATCCCTTAATATCTCTCTTAGATGAGTCGGAAGTCAAATTATTTTGATTTAGTTTTGTTTCAAAGATCGAGCGAATTCTAAAAACACCTTTATAATTGAAATGGGGCAATTTTTGACGAAGATATGGCCATTTATTTCAAGGTAGACCCTATTTAATGCTTTCCATATATTTTCTATTTATCGAAGAATATCCTTTAATATCTTTCTTAGACGAGGCGAAAGTCAAATTATTTTAATGCAGTTTTGTTCCAAAGTTTGAGCGAATTCTAAAAACACCTTTATAATTGAAATGGGGCAATTTTTGACGAAGATATGGCCATTTATTTCAAGGTAGACACTATTTAATGCTTTCCATATATTTTCTATTTATCGAATATCCCTTAATATCTTTTTTAGATGAGTCGGAAGTCAAATTATTTTAATGTAGTTTCGTTCCAAAGATCAAGTGAATTCTAAAAACACCTTTATAATTGAAGTGGGGCAATTTTTGACGAAGATATGGCCATTTATTTCAAGGTAGACCCTATTTAATGCTTTCCATATATTTTCTATTTATCGAAGAATATCCCTTATTATCTCTCTTAGATGAGTCGGAAGTCAAATTATTTTAATTTAGTTTTGTTTCAAAGATCGAGCGAATTCTAAAAACACCTTTATAATTGAAATGGGGCAATTTTTGACGAAGATATGGCCATTTATTTCAAGGTAGACCCTATTTAATGCTTTCCATATATTTTCTATTTATCGAAGAATATCCCTTAATATCTTTCTTAGATGAGTCGGAAGTCAAATTATTTTAATTCAGTTTTGTTTCAAAGATCGAGCGAATTCTAAAAACACCTTTATAATTGATATGGGGCAATTTTTGACGAAGATATGGCCATTTACTTCAAGGTAGACCCTATTTAATGCTTTCCATATATTTTCTATTTATCGAAGAATATCCCTTAATATCTTTCTTAGATGAGTCGGAAGTCAAATTATTTTAATGCAGTTTTGTTTCAAAGATTAAGCGAATTCTAAAAACACCTTTATAATTGAAATGGGGCAATTTTTGACGAAGATATGGCCATTTATTTCAAGTTAGACCCTATTTAATGCTTTCCATATATTTTCTATTTATCGAAGAATATCCCTTAATATCTTTCTTAGATGAGTCGGAAGTCAAATTATTTTAATGCAGTTTTGTTCCAAAGATCAAGCGAATTCTAAAAACACCTTTACAATTGAAATTGGGCAATTTTAGATGAAGATATGGCCATTTATTTCAAGGTAGACCCTATTTAATGCTTTCCATATATTTTCTATTTATCGAATATCCCTTAATATCTTTCTTAGATGAGTCGGAAGTCAAATTATTTTAATGTAGTTTTGTTCCAAAGATCAAGTGAATTCTAAAAACACCTTTATAATTGAAGTGGGGCAATTTTTGACGAAGATATGGCCATTTATTTCAAGGTAGACACTATTTAATGCTTTCCATATATTTTCTATTTATCGAAGAATATCCCTTAATATCTTTCTTAGATGAGTCGGAAGTCAAATTATTTTAAAGTAGTTTCGTTCCAAAGATCAAGTGAATTCTAAAAACACCTTTATAATTGAAGTGGGGCAATTTTTGACGAAGATATGGCCATTTATTTCAAGGTAGACACTATTTAATGCTTTCCATATATTTTCTATTTATCGAAGAATATCCCTTAATATCTCTCTTAGATGAGTCGGAAGTCAAATTATTTTAATTTAGTTTTGTTTCAAAGATCGAGTGAATTCTAAAAACACCTTTATAATTGAAATGGGGCAATTTTTGACGAAGATATGGCCATTTATTTCAAGGTAGACCCTATTTAATGCTTTCCATATATTTTCTATTTATCGAAGAATATCCTTTAATATCTTTCTTAGACGAGGCGAAAGTCAAATTATTTTAATGCAGTTTTGTTCCAAAGTTTGAGCGAATTCTAAAAACACCTTTATAATTGAAATGGGGCAATTTTTGACGAAGATATGGCCATTTATTTCAAGGTAGACACTATTTAATGCTTTCCATATATTTTCTATTTATCGAAGAATATCCCTTAATATCTTTCTTAGATGAGTCGGAAGTCAAATTATTTTAATGCAGTTTCGTTCCAAAGATCGAGTGAATTCTAAAAACACCTTTATAATTGAAATGGGGCAATTTTTGACGAAGATATGGCCATTTATTTCAAGGTAGACCCTATTTAATGCTTTCCATATATTTTCTATTTATCGAAGAATATCCTTAATATCTTTCTTAGATGAGTCGGAAGTCAAATTATTTTAATGCAGTTTTGTTCCAAAGATCAAGCGAATTCTAAAAACACCTTTACAATTGAAATTGGGCAATTTTAGATGAAGATATGGCCATTTATTTCAAGGTAGACCCTATTTAATGCTTTCCATATATTTTCTATTTATCGAATATCCCTTAATATCTTTCTTAGATGAGTCGGAAGTCAAATTATTTTAATGTAGTTTTGTTCCAAAGATCAAGTGAATTCTAAAAACACCTTTATAATTGAAGTGGGGCAATTTTTGACGAAGATATGGCCATTTATTTCAAGGTAGACACTATTTAATGCTTTCCATATATTTTCTATTTATCGAAGAATATCCCTTAATATCTTTCTTAGATGAGTCGGAAGTCAAATTATTTTAAAGTAGTTTCGTTCCAAAGATCAAGTGAATTCTAAAAACACCTTTATAATTGAAGTGGGGCAATTTTTGACGAAGATATGGCCATTTATTTCAAGGTAGACACTATTTAATGCTTTCCATATATTTTCTATTTATCGAAGAATATCCCTTAATATCTCTCTTAGATGAGTCGGAAGTCAAATTATTTTAATTTAGTTTTGTTTCAAAGATCGAGTGAATTCTAAAAACACCTTTATAATTGAAATGGGGCAATTTTTGACGAAGATATGGCCATTTATTTCAAGGTAGACCCTATTTAATGCTTTCCATATATTTTCTATTTATCGAAGAATATCCTTTAATATCTTTCTTAGACGAGGCGAAAGTCAAATTATTTTAATGCAGTTTTGTTCCAAAGTTTGAGCGAATTCTAAAAACACCTTTATAATTGAAATGGGGCAATTTTTGACGAAGATATGGCCATTTATTTCAAGGTAGACACTATTTAATGCTTTCCATATATTTTCTATTTATCGAAGAATATCCCTTAATATCTTTCTTAGATGAGTCGGAAGTCAAATTATTTTAATGCAGTTTCGTTCCAAAGATCGAGTGAATTCTAAAAACACCTTTATAATTGAAATGGGGCAATTTTTGACGAAGATATGGCCATTTATTTCAAGGTAGACCCTATTTAATGCTTTCCATATATTTTCTATTTATCGAAGAATATCCTTAATATCTTTCTTAGATGAGTCGGAAGTCAAATTATTTTAATGCAGTTTTGTTTCAAAGATTAAGCGAATTCTAAAAACACCTTTATAATTGAAATGGGGCAATTTTTGACGAAGATATGGCCATTTATTTCAAGGTAGACCCTATTTAATGCTTTCCATATATTTTCTATTTATCGAAGAATATCCCTTAATATCTTTCTTAGATGAGTCGGAAGTAGAATTATTTTAATGTAGTTTTGTTCCAAAGATCAAGTGAATTCTAAAAACACCTTTATAATTGAAGTGGGGCAATTTTTGACGAAGATATGGCCATTTATTTCAAGGTAGACACTATTTAATGCTTTCCATATATTTTCTATTTATCGAAGAATATCCCTTAATATCTTTTTTAGATGAGTCGGAAGTCAAATTATTTTAATGCAGTTTTGTTCCAAAGATCAAGTGAATTCGAAAAACACCTTTATAATTGAAATGGGGCAATTTGTGACGAAGATATGGCCATTTATTTCAAGGTAGACCCTATTTAATGCTTTCCATATATTTTCTATTTATCGAAGAATATCCCTTAATATCTTTCTTAGATGAGTCGGAAGTCAAATTATTTTAATGCAGTTTTGTTCCAAAGATCAAGTGAATTCTAAAAACACCTTTATAATTGAAATGGGGCAATTTTTGACGAAGATATGGCCATTTATTTCAAGGTTGACCCTATTTAATGCTTTCCATATATTTTCTATTTATCGAAGAATATCCCTTAATATCTTTCTTAGATGAGTCGGAAGTCAAATTATTTTAATGCAGTTTTGTTCCAAAGATCAAGTGAATTCTAAAAACACCTTTATAATTGAAGTGGGGCAATTTTTGACGAAGATATGGCTATTTATTTCAAGGTAGACCCTATTTAATGCTTTCCATATATTTTCTATTTATCGAAGAATATCCCTTAATATCTTTTTTAGATGAGTCGGAAGTCAAATTATTTTAATGCAGTTTTGTTTCAAAGATTAAGCGAATTCTAAAAACACCTTTATAATTGAAGTGGGGCAATTTTTGACGAAGATATGGCCATTTATTTCAAGGTAGACACTATTTAATGCTTTCCATATATTTTGTATTTATCAAAGAATATCCCTTAATATCTTTCTTAGATGAGTCGAAAGTCAAATTATTTTAATGCAGTTTTCTTTCAAAGATCGAGTGAATTCCAAAAACACCTTTATAATTGAAATGGGGCAATTTTTTACGAAGATATGGCCATTTATTTCAAGGTAGACCCTATTTAATGCTTTCCATATATTTTCTATTTATCGAAGAATATCCCTTAATATCTTTCTTAGATGAGTCGGAAGTCAAATTATTTTAATGCAGTTTTGTTTCAAAGATTAAGCGAATTCTAAAAACACCTTTATAATTGAAGTGGGGCAATTTTTGACGAAGATATGGCTATTTATTTCAAAGTAGATCCTATTTAATGCTTTCCATATATTTTCTATTTATCGAAGAATATCCCTTAATATCTTTCTTAGATGAGTCGGAAGTCAAATTATTTTAATGCAGTTTTGTTCCAAAGATCAAGTGAATTCGAAAAACACCTTTATAATTGAAGTGGGGCAATTTTTGACGAAGATATGGCCATTTATTTCAAGGTAGACCCTAGTTAATGCTTTCCATATATTTTCTATTTATCGAAGAATATCCCTTAATATCTTTCTTAGATGAGTCGGAAGTCAAATGATTTTAATGCAGTTTTGTTCCAAAGATCAAGTGAATTCTAAAAACACCTTTATAATTGAAGTGGGGCAATTTTTGACGAAGATATGGCTATTTATTTCAAGGTAGACCCTATTTAATGCTTTCCACATAATTTCTATTTATCGCAGAATATCCCTTAATATCTTTTTTAGATGAGTCGGAAGTCAAATTATTTTAATGCAGTTTTGTTTCAAAGATTAAGCGAATTCTAAAAACACCTTTATAATTGAAGTGGGGCAATTTTTGACGAAGATATGGCCATTTATTTCAAGGTAGACACTATTTAATGCTTTCCATATATTTTCTATTTATCGAATATCCCTTAATATCTTTCTTAGATGAGTCGGAAGTCAAATTATTTTAATGCAGTTTTCTTCCAAAGATCGAGTGAATTCCAAAAACACCTTTATAATTGAAATGGGGCAATTTTTGACGAAGATATGGCCATTTATTTCAAGGTAGACCCTATTTAATGCTTTCCATATATTTTCTATTTATCGAAGAATATCCCTTAATATCTTTCTTAGATGAGTCGGAAATCAAATTATTTTAATGCAGTTTTGTTTCAAAGATTAAGTGAATTCTAAAAACACCTTTATAATTGAAGTGGGGCAATTTTTGACGAAGATATGGCTATTTATTTCAAGGTAGACCCTATTTAATGCTTTCCATATATTTTCTATTTATCGAAGAATATCCCTTAATATCTTTTTTAGATGAGTCGGAAGTCAAATTATTTTAATGCAGTTTTGTTCCAAAGATCAAGTGAATTCTAAAAACACCTTTATAATTGAAATGGGGCAATTTTTGACGAAGATATGGCCATTTATTTCAAGGTAGACCCTATTTAATGCTTTCCATATATTTTCTATTTATCGAATATCCCTTAATATCTTTCTTAGATGAGTCGGGAGTCAAATTATTTTAATGTAGTTTTGTTCCAAAGATCGAGCGAATTCTAAAAACACCTTTATAATTGAAATGGGGCAATTTTTGACGAAGATATGGCCATTTATTTCAAGGTAGACACTATTTAATGCTTTCCATATATTTTCTATTTATCGAAGAATATCCCTTAATATCTTTCTTAGATGAGTCGGAAGTCAAATTATTTTAATGCAGTTTTGTTTCAAAGATTAAGCGAATTCTAAAAACACCTTTATAATTGAAGTGGGGCAATTTTTGACGAAGATATGGCCATTTATTTCAAGGTAGACCCTATTTAATGCTTTCCATATATTTTGTATTTATCAAAGAATATCCCTTAATATCTTTCTTAGATGAGTCGAAAGTCAAATTATTTTAATGCAGTTTTCTTTCAAAGATCGAGTGAATTCCAAAAACACCTTTATAATTGAAATGGGGCAATTTTTTACGAAGATATGGCCATTTATTTCAAGGTAGACCCTATTTAATGCTTTCCATATATTTTCTATTTATCGAAGAATATCCCTTAATATCTTTCTTAGATGAGTCGGAAGTCAAATTATTTTAATGCAGTTTTGTTTCAAAGATTAAGCGAATTCTAAAAACACCTTTATAATTGAAGTGGGGCAATTTTTGACGAAGATATGGCCATTTATTTCAAGGTAGACCCTATTTAATGCTTTCCATATATTTTCTATTTATCGAAGAATATCCCTTAATATCTTTTTAGATGAGTCGGAAGTCAAATTATTTTAATGCAGTTTTGTTCCAAAGATCAAGTGAATTCGAAAAACACCTTTATAATTGAAATGGGGCAATTTTTGACGAAGATATGGCCATTTATTTCAAGGTAGACCCTATTTAATGCTTTCCATATATTTTCTATTTATCGAAGAATATCCCTTAATATCTTTCTTAGATGAGTCGGAAGTCAAATTATTTTAATGCAGTTTTGTTCCAAAGATCGAGTGAATTCTAAAAACACCTTTATAATTGAAATGGGGCAATTTTTGACGAAGATATGGCCATTTATTTCAAGGTTGACCCTATTTAATGCTTTCCATATATTTTCTATTTATCGAAGAATATCCCTTAATATCTTTCTTAGATGAGTCGGAAGTCAAATTATTTTAATGCAGTTTTGTTCCAAAGATCAAGTGAATTCTAAAAACACCTTTATAATTCAAGTGGGGCAATTTTTGACGAAGATATGGCTATTTATTTCAAGGTAGACCCTATTTAATGCTTTCCATATATTTTCTATTTATCGAAGAATATCCCTTAATATCTTTTTTAGATGAGTCGGAAGTCAAATTATTTTAATGCAGTTTTGTTTCAAAGATTAAGCGAATTCTAAAAACACCTTTATAATTGAAGTGGGGCAATTTTTGACGAAGATATGGCCATTTATTTCAAGGTAGACACTATTTAATGCTTTCCATATATTTTCTATTTATCGAAGAATATCCCTTAATATCTTTCTTAGATGAGTCGGAAGTCAAATTATTTTAATGCAGTTTTCTTCCAAAGGTCGAGTGAATTCCAAAAACACCTTTAAATTTGAAATGGGGCAATTTTTGACGAAGATATGGCCATTTATTTCAAGGTAGACCCTATTAAATGCTTTCCATATATTTTCTATTTATCGAAGAATATCCCTTAATATCTTTCTTAGATGAGTCGGAAATCAAATTATTTTAATGCAGTTTTGTTTCAAAGATTAAGCGAATTCTAAAAACACCTTTATAATTGAAGTGGGGCAATTTTTGACGAAGATATGGCTATTTATTTCAAGGTAGACCCTATTTAATGCTTTCCATATATTTTCTATTTATCGAAGAATATCCCTTAATATCTTTTTTAGATGAGTCGGAAGTCAAATTATTTTAATGCAGTTTTGTTCCAAAGATCAAGTGAATTCTAAAAACACCTTTATAATTGAAATGGGGCAATTTTTGACGAAGATATGGCCATTTATTTCAAGTTAGATCCTATTTAATGCTTTCCATATATTTTCTATTTATCGAAGAATATCCCTTAATATATTTCTTAGATGAGTCGGAAGTCAAATTAATTTAATGCAGTTTTGTTTCAAAGATCAAGCGAATTCTAAAACCACCTTTTAATTGAAATTGGGCAATTTTAGATGAAGATATGGCCATTTATTTCAAGGTAGACCCTATTTAATGCTTTCCATATATTTTTCATTTATCGAATATTCCCTAATATCTTTCTTAGATGAGTCGGGAGTCAAATTATTTGGATGCAGTTTTGTTTCAAAGATCGAGTGAATTCTAAAAACACCTTTATAATTGAAATGGGGCAATTTTTGACGAAGATATGGCCATTTATTTCAATGTAGACCCTATTTAATGCTTTCCATATATTTTCTATTTATCAAAGAATATCCCTTAATATCTTTCTTAGATGAGTCGGAAGTCAAATTATTTTAATGCAGTTTTCTTCCAAAGATCGAGTGAATTCAAAAAACACCTTTATAATTGAAATGGGGCAATTTTTGACGAAGATATGGCCATTTATTTCAAGGTAGACCCTATTTAATGCTTTCCATATATTTTCTATTTATCGAAGAATATCCCTTAATATCTTTCTTAGATGAGTCGGAAGTCAAATGATTTTAATGCAGTTTTGTTCCAAAGATCAAGTGAATTCTAAAAACACCTTTATAATTGAAGTGGGGCAATTTTTGACGAAGATATGGCTATTTATTTCAAGGTAGACCCTATTTAATGCTTTCCATATATTTTCTATTTATCGAAGAATATCCCTTAATATCTTTTTTAGATGAGTCGGAAGTCAAATTATTTTAATGCAGTTTTGTTTCAAAGATTAAGCGAATTCTAAAAACACCTTTATAATTGAAGTGGGGCAATTTTTGACGAACATATGGCCATTTATTTCAAGGTAGACCCTATTTAATGCTTTCCATATATTTTCTATTTATCGAATATCCCTTAATATCTTTCTTAGATGAGTCGGAAGTCAAATTATTTTAATGCAGTTTTCTTCCAAAGATCGAGTGAATTCTAAAAACACCTTTATAATTGAAATGGGGCAATTTTTGACAAATTTTGAGGTAGACCCTATTTAATGCTTTCCAGATATTTTCTATTTATCGAAGAATATCCCTTAATATCTTTCTTAGATGAGTCGGAAGTCAAATTATTTTAATGCAGTTTTGTTTCAAAGATTAAGCGAATTCTAAAAACACCTTTATAATTGAAGTGGGGCAATTTTTGACGAAGATATGGCTATTTATTTCAAGGTAGACCCTATTTAATACTTTCCATATATTTTCTATTTATCGAAGAATATCCCTTAATATCTTTTTTGAGATGAGTCGGAAGTCAAATTATTTTAATGCAGTTTTGTTCCAAAGATCAAGTGAATTCTAAAAACACCTTTATAATTGAAATGGGGCAATTTTTGACGAAGATATGGCCATTTATTTCAAGTTAGATCCTATTTAATGCTTTCCATATATTTTCTATTTATCGAAGAATATCCCTTAATATCTTTCTTAGATGAGTCGGAAGTCAAATTATTTTAATGCAGTTTTGTTCCAAAGATCAAGCGAATTCTAAAAACACCTTTATAATTGAAATTGGGCAATTTGAGATGAAGATATGGCCATTTATTTCAAGGTAGACCCTATTTAATGCTTTCCATATATTTTCTATTTATCGAATATCCCTTAATATCTTTCTTAGATGAGTCGGGAGTCAAATTATTTTAATGTAGTTTTGTTCCAAAAATCAAGTGAATACGAAAAACACCTTTATAATTGAAGTGGGGCAATTTTTGACGAAGATATGGCCATTTATTTCAAGGTAGACCCTATTTAATGCTTTCCATATATTTTCTATTTATCGAAGAATATCCCTTAATATCTTTCTTAGATGAGTCGGAAGTCAAATTATTTTAATGCAGTTTTGTTCCAAAGATCGAGTGAATTCTAAAAACACCTTTATAATTGAAATGGGGCAATTTTTGACGAAGATATGGCCATTTATTTCAAGGTTGACCCTATTTAATGCTTTCCATATATTTTCTATTTATCGAAGAATATCCCTTAATATCTTTCTTAGATGAGTCGGAAGTCAAATTATTTTAATGCAGTTTTGTTCCAAAGATCAAGTGAATTCTAAAAACACCTTTATAAAAGAAGTGGGGCAATTTTTGACGAAGATATGTCTATTTATTTCATGGTAGACCCTATTTAATGCTTTCCATATATTTTCTATTTATCGAAAAATATCCCTTAATATCTTTGTTAGATGAGTAGGAAGTCAAATTATTTTAATGCAGTTTTGTTTCAAAGATTAAGCGAATTCTAAAAACACCTTTATAATTGAAGTGGGGCAATTTTTGACGAAGATATGGCCATTTATTTCAAGGTAGACCCTATTTAATGCTTTCCATATATTTTCTATTTATCGAATATCCCTTAATATCTTTCTTAGATGAGTCGGAAGTCAAATTATTTTAATGCAGTTTTGTTTCAAAGATTAAGCGAATTCTAAAAACACCTTTATAATTGAAGTGGGGCAATTTTTGACGAAGATATGGCCATTTATTTCAAGGTAGACCCTATTTAATGCTTTCCATATATTTTCTATTTGTCGAAGAATATCCCTTCATATTTTTCTTAGATGAGTCGGAAGTCAAATTATTTTAATGCAGTTTTGTTTCAAAGATTAAGCGAATTCTAAAAACACCTTTATAATTGAAGTGGGGCAATTTTTGACGAAGATATGGCCATTTATTTCAAGGTAGACCCTATTTAATGCTTTCCATATATTTTCTATTTATCAAATATCCCTTAATATCTTTCTTAGATGAGTCGGAACTCAAATTATTTTAATGCAGTTTTCTTCCAAAGATCGAGTGAATTCGAAAAACACCTTTATAATTGAAATGGGGAAATTTTTGACGAAGATATGGCCATTTATTTCAAGGTAGACCCTATTTAATGCTTTCCATATATTTTCTATTTATCGAAGAATATCCCTTAATATCTTTTTTGAGATGAGTCGGAAGTCAAATTATTTTAATGCAGTTTTGTTTCAAAGATTAAGCGAATTCTAAAAACACCTTTATAATTGAAGTGGGGCAACTTTTGACGAAGATATGGCTATTTATTTCAAGGTAGACCCTATTTAATGCTTTCCATATATTTTCTATTTATCGAAGAATATCCCTTAATATCTTTCTTAGATGAGTCGGAAGTCAAATTATTTTAATGCAGTTTTGTTCCAAAGATCAAGCGAATTCTAAAAACACCTTTATAATTGAAGTGGGGCAATTTTTGACGAAGATATGGCCATTTATTTCAAGGTAGACCCTATTTAATGCTTTCCATATATTTTCTATTTATCGAAGAATATCCCTTAATATCTTTCTTAGATGAGTCGGAAGTCAAATTATTTTAATTCAGTTTTGTTTCAAAGATCGAGCGAATTCTAAAAACACCTTTATAATTGAAATGGGGCAATTTTTGACGAAGATATGGCCATTTATTTCAAGGTAGACCCTATTTAATGCTTTCCATATATTTTCTATTTATCGAAGAATATCCCTTAATATCTTTCTTAGATGAGTCGGAAGTCAAATTATTTTAATGCAGTTTTGTTTCAAAGATTAAGCGAATTCTAAAAACACCTTTATAATTGAAGTGGGGCAATTTTTGACGAAGATATGGCTATTTATTTCAAGGTAGACCCTATTTAATGCTTTCCATATATTTTCTATTTATCGAAGAATATCCCTTAATATCTTTTTTAGATGAGTCGGAAGTCAAATTATTTTAATGCAGTTTTGTTCCAATGATCAAGTGAATTCTAAAAACACCTTTATAATTGAAATGGGGCAATTTTTGACAAAGATATGGCCATTTATTTCAAGTTAGACCCTATTTAATGCTTTCCATATATTTTCTATTTATCGAAGAATATCCCTTAATATCTTTCTTAGATGAGTCGGAAGTCAAATTATTTTAATGCAGTTTTGTTCCAAAGATCAAGTGAATTCTAAAAACACCTTTATAATTGAAATTGGGCAATTTTAGATGAAGATATGGCCATTTATTTCAAGGTAGACCCTATTTAATGCTTTCCATATATTGTCTATTTATCGAATATCCCTTTATATCTTTCTTAGATGAGTCGGAAGTCAAATTATTTTAATGCAGTTTTGTTCCAAAGATCAAGTGAATTCTAAAAACACCTTTATAATTGAAATGGGGCAATTTTTGACGAAGATATGGCCATTTATTTCAAGGTAGACACTATTTAATGCTTTCCATATATTTTCTATTTATCGAAGAATATCCCTTAATATCTTTCTTAGATGAGTCGGAAGTCAAATTATTTTAATGCAGTTCTGTTCCAAAGATCGAGTGAATTCTAAAAACACCTTTATAATTGAAATGGGGCAATTTTTGACGAAGATATGGCCATTTATTTCAAGGTTGACCCTATTTAATGCTTTCCATATATTTTCTATTTATCGAAGAATATCCCTTAATATCTTTCTTAGATGAGTCGGAAGTCAAATTATTTTAATGCAGTTTTGTTCCAAAGATCAAGTGAATTCTAAAAACACCTTTATAATTGAAGTGGGGCAATTTTTGACGAAGATATGGCTATTTATTTCAAGGTAGACCCTATTTAATGCTTTCCATATAATTTCTATTTATCGAAGAATATCCCTTAATATCTTTCTTAGATGAGTCGGAAGTCAAATTATTTTAATGCAGTTTTGTTTCAAAGATCGAGCGAATTCTAAAAACACCTTTATAATTGAAATGGGGCAATTTTTGACGAAGATATGGCCATTTATTTCAAGGTAGACCCTATTTAATGCTTTCCATATATTTTCTATTTATCGAAGAATATCCCTTAATATCTTTCTTAGATGAGTTGGAAGTCAAATTATTTTAATGCAGTTTTGTTCCAAAGATCAAGTGAATTCTAAAAACACCTTTATAATTGAAATGGGGCAATTTTTGACGAAGATATGGCCATTTATTTCAAGGTAGACCCTATTTAATGCTTTCCATATATTTTCTATTTATCGAAGAATATCCCTTAATATCTTTTTTAGATGAGTCGGAAGTCAAATTATTTTAATGCAGTTTTGTTCCAAAGATCGATTGAATTCTAAAAACACCTTTATAATTGAAATGGGGCAATTTTTGACGAAGATATGGCCATTTATTTCAAGGTAGACCCTATTTAATGCTTTCCATATATTTTCTATTTATCGAAGAATATCCCTTAATATCTTTCTTAGATGAGTCGGAAGTCAAATTATTTTAATGCAGTTTTATTTCAAAGATTAAGCGAATTCTAAAAATACCTTTATAATTGAAATGGGGCAATTTTTGACGAAGATATGGCCATTTATTTCAAGGTAGACCCTATTTAATGCTTTCCATATATTTTCTATTTATCGAAGAATATCCCTTATTATATTTTTTAGATGAGTCGGAAGTCAAATTATTTTAATGCAGTTTTGTTCCAAAGATCAAGTGAATTCTAAAAACACCTTTATAATTGAAATGGGGCAGTTTTTGACGAAGATATGGCCATTTATTTCAAGGTAGACCCTATTTAATGCTTTCCATATATTTTCTATTTATCGAAGAATATCCCTTAATATCTTTTTTAGATGAGTCGGAAGTCAAATTATTTTAATGCAGTTTTGTTTCAAAGATTAAGCGAATTCTAAAAACACCTTTATAATTGAAGTGGGGCAATTTTTGACGAAGATATGGCCATTTATTTCAAGGTAGACCCTATTTAATGCTTTCCATATATTTTCTATTTATCGAAGAATATCCCTTAATATCTTTTTTAGATGAGTCGGAAGTCAAATTATTTTAATGCAGTTTTGTTCCAAAGATCAAGTGAATTCTAAAAACACCTTTATAATTGAAATTGGGCAATTTTTGACGAAGATATGGCCATTTATTTCAAGGTAGACCCTATTTAATGCTTTCCATATATTTTCTATTTATCGAAGAATATCCCTTAATATCTTTCTTAGATGAGTCGGAAGTCAAATTATTTTAATGCAGTTTTGTTCCAAAGATCGAGTGAATTCTAAAAACACCTTTATAATTGAAATGGGGCAATTTTTGACGAAGATATGGCCATTTATTTCAAGGTAGACCCTATTTAATGCTTTCCATATATTTTCTATTTATCGAAGAATATCCCTTAATATCTTTCTTAGATGAGTCGGAAGTCAAATTATTTTAATGCAGTTTTCTTCCAAAGATTGAGCGAATTCTAAAAACACCTTTATAATTGAAGTGGGGCAATTTTTGACGAAGATATGGCCATTTATTTCAAGGTAGACCCTATTTAATGCTTTCCATATATTTTCTATTTGTCGAAGAATATCCCTTCATATCTTTCTTAGATGAGTCGGAAGTCAAATTATTTTAATGCAGTTTTGTTTCAAAGATTAAGCGAATTCTAAAAACACCTTTATAATTGAAGTGGGGCAATTTTTGACGAAGATATGGCCATTTATTTCAAGGTAGACCCTATTTAATGCTTTCCATATATTTTCTATTTATCGAAGAATATCCCTTAATATCTTTCTTAGATGAGTCGGAAGTCAAATTATTTTAATGCAGTTTTATTCCAAAGATCAAGCGAATTTTAAAAACACCTTTATAATTGAAATTGGGCAATTTTAGATGAAGATATGGCCATTTATTTCAAGGTAGACCCTATTTAATGCTTTCCATATATTTTCTATTTATCAAAGAATATCCCTTAATATCTTTCTTAGATGAGTCGGAAGTCAAATTACTTTAATGCAGTTTTGTTCCAAAGATCAAGTGAATTCTAAAAACACCTTTATAATTGAAATTGGGCAATTTAAGATGAAGATATGGCCATTTATTTCAAGGTAGACCCTATTTAATGCTTTCCATATATTTTCTATTTATCGAAGAATATCCCTTAATATCTTTCTTAGATGAGTCGGAAGTCAAATTATTTTAATGTAGTTTTGTTCCAAAGATCAAGTGAATTCTAAAAACACCTTTATAATTGAAGTGGGGCAATTTTAGATGAAGATATGGCCATTTATTTCAAGGTAGACCCTATTTAATGCTTTCCATATATTTTCTATTTATCGAATATCCCTTAATATCTTTCTTAGATGAGTCGGAAGTCAAATTATTTTAAAGCAGTTTTGTTCCAAAGATCAAGTGAATTCTAAAAACACCTTTATAATTGAAGTGGGGCAATTTTTGACGAAGATATGGCCATTTATTTCAAGGTAGACCCTATTTAATGCTTTCCATATATTTTCTATTTATCGAAGAATATCCCTTAATATCTTTTTTAGATGAGTCGGAAGTCAAATTATTTTAATGCAGTTTTGTTCCAAAGATCGATTGAATTCTAAAAACACCTTTATAATTGAAATGGGGCAATTTTTGACGAAGATATGGCCATTTATTTCAAGGTAGACCCTATTTAATGCTTTCCATATATTTTCTATTTATCGAAGAATATCCCTTAATATCTTTCTTAGATGAGTCGGAAGTCAAATTATTTTAATGCAGTTTTATTTCAAAGATTAAGCGAATTCTAAAAATACCTTTATAATTGAAATGGGGCAATTTTTGACGAAGATATGGCCATTTATTTCAAGGTAGACCCTATTTAATGCTTTCCATATATTTTCTATTTATCGAAGAATATCCCTTATTATATTTTTTAGATGAGTCGGAAGTCAAATTATTTTAATGCAGTTTTGTTCCAAAGATCAAGTGAATTCTAAAAACACCTTTATAATTGAAATGGGGCAGTTTTTGACGAAGATATGGCCATTTATTTCAAGGTAGACCCTATTTAATGCTTTCCATATATTTTCTATTTATCGAAGAATATCCCTTAATATCTTTTTTAGATGAGTCGGAAGTCAAATTATTTTAATGCAGTTTTGTTTCAAAGATTAAGCGAATTCTAAAAACACCTTTATAATTGAAGTGGGGCAATTTTTGACGAAGATATGGCCATTTATTTCAAGGTAGACCCTATTTAATGCTTTCCATATATTTTCTATTTATCGAAGAATATCCCTTAATATCTTTTTTAGATGAGTCGGAAGTCAAATTATTTTAATGCAGTTTTTGTTCCAAAGATCAAGTGAATTCTAAAAACACCTTTATAATTGAAATTGGGCAATTTTTGACGAAGATATGGCCATTTATTTCAAGGTAGACCCTATTTAATGCTTTCCATATATTTTCTATTTATCGAAGAATATCCCTTAATATCTTTCTTAGATGAGTCGGAAGTCAAATTATTTTAATGCAGTTTTGTTCCAAAGATCAAGTGAATTCTAAAAACACCTTTATAATTGAAATGGGGCAATTTTTGACGAAGATATGGCCATTTATTTCAAGGTAGACCCTATTTAATGCTTTCCATATATTTTCTATTTATCGAAGAATATCCCTTAATATCTTTCTTAGATGAGTCGGAAGTCAAATTATTTTAATGCAGTTTTCTTCCAAAGATTGAGCGAATTCTAAAAACACCTTTATAATTGAAGTGGGGCAATTTTTGACGAAGATATGGCCATTTATTTCAAGGTAGACCCTATTTAATGCTTTCCATATATTTTCTATTTGTCGAAGAATATCCCTTCATATCTTTCTTAGATGAGTCGGAAGTCAAATTATTTTAATGCAGTTTTGTTTCAAAGATTAAGCGAATTCTAAAAACACCTTTATAATTGAAGTGGGGCAATTTTTGACGAAGATATGGCCATTTATTTCAAGGTAGACCCTATTTAATGCTTTCCATATATTTTCTATTTATCGAAGAATATCCCTTAATATCTTTCTTAGATGAGTCGGAAGTCAAATTATTTTAATGCAGTTTTATTCCAAAGATCAAGCGAATTTTAAAAACACCTTTATAATTGAAATTGGGCAATTTTAGATGAAGATATGGCCATTTATTTCAAGGTAGACCCTATTTAATGCTTTCCATATATTTTCTATTTATCGAAGAATATCCCTTAATATCTTTCTTAGATGAGTCGGAAGTCAAATTACTTTAATGCAGTTTTGTTCCAAAGATCAAGCGAATTTTAAAAACACCTTTATAATTGAAATTGGGCAATTTAAGATGAAGATATGGCCATTTATTTCAAGGTAGACCCTATTTAATGCTTTCCATATATTTTCTATTTATCGAAGAATATCCCTTAATATCTTTCTTAGATGAGTCGGAAGTCAAATTATTTTAATGTAGTTTTGTTCCAAAGATCAAGTGAATTCTAAAAACACCTTTATAATTGAAGTGGGGCAATTTTAGATGAAGATATGGCCATTTATTTCAAGGTAGACCCTATTTAATGCTTTCCATATATTTTCTATTTATCGAATATCCCTTAATATCTTTCTTAGATGAGTCGGAAGTCAAATTATTTTAAAGCAGTTTTGTTCCAAAGATCAAGTGAATTCTAAAAACACCTTTATAATTGAAGTGGGGCAATTTTTGACGAAGATATGGCCATTTATTTCAAGGTAGACCCTATTTAATGCTTTCCATATATTTTCTATTTATCGAAGAATATCCCTTAATATCTTTCTTAGATGAGTCGGAAGTCAAATTATTTTAATGCAGTTCTGTTCCAAAGATCGAGTGAATTCTAAAAACACCTTTATAATTGAAATGGGGCAATTTTTGACGAAGATATGGCCATTTATTTCAAGGTTGACCCTATTTAATGCTTTCCATATATTTTCTATTTATCGAAGAATATCCCTTAATATCTTTCTTAGATGAGTCGGAAGTCAAATTATTTTAATGCAGTTTTGTTCCAAAGATCAAGTGAATTCTAAAAACACCTTTATAATTGAAGTGGGGCAATTTTTGACGAAGATATGGCTATTTATTTCAAGGTAGACCCTATTTAATGCTTTCCATATATTTTCTATTTATCGAAGAATATCCCTTAATATCTTTTTTAGATGAGTCGGAAGTCAAATTATTTTAATGCAGTTTTGTTTCAAAGATTAAGCGAATTCTAAAAACACCTTTATAATTGAAATGGGGCAATTTTTGACGAACATATGGCCATTTATTTCAAGGTAGACCCTATTTAATGCTTTCCAGATATTTTCTATTTATCGAAGAATATCCCTTAATATCTTTCTTAGATGAGTCGGAAGTCAAATTATTTTAATTCAGGTTTGTTCCAAAGATCAAGCGAATTCTAAAAACACCTTTATAATTGAAGTGGGGCAATTTTTGACGAAGATATGGCCATTTATTTCAAGGTAGACCCTATTTAATGCTTTCCATATATTTTCTATTTATCGAAGAATATCCCTTAATATCTTTCTTAGATGAGTCGGAAGTCAAATTATTTTAATTCAGTTTTGTTTCAAAGATCGAGCGAATTCTAAAAACACCTTTATCATTGAAATGGGGCAATTTTTGACGAAGATATGGCCATTTATTTCAAGGTAGACCCTATTTAATGCTTTCCATATATTTTCTATTTATCGAAGAATATCCCTTAATATCTTTCTTAGATGAGTTGGAAGTCAAATTATTCTAATGCAGTTTTGTTCCAAAGATCAAGTGAATTCTAAAAAACACCTTTATAATTGAAGTGGGGCAATTTTTGACGAAGATATGGCTATTTATTTCAAGGTAGACCCTATTTAATGCTTTCCATATATTTTCTATTTATCGAAGAATATCCCTTAATATCTTTTTTAGATGAGTCGGAAGTCAAATTATTTTAATGCAGTTTTGTTTCAAAGATTAAGCGAATTCTAAAAACACCTTTACAATTGAAATGGGGCAATTTTTGACGAAGATATGGCCATTTATTTCAAGGTAGAGCCTATTTAATGCTTTCCATATATTTTCTATTTATCGAAGAATATCCCTTAATATCTTTTTTAGATGAGTCGGAAGTCAAATTATTTTAATGCAGTTTTGTTCCAAAGATCGATTGAATTCTAAAAACACCTTTATAATTGAAATGGGGCAATTTTTGACGAAGATATGGCCATTTATTTCAAGGTAGACCTTATTTAATGCTTTCGATATATTTTCTATTTATCGAAGAATATCCCTTAATATCTTTCTTAGATGAGTCGGAAGTCAAATTATTTTAATGCAGTTTTGTTTCAAAGATTAAGCGAATTCTAAAAATACCTTTATAATTGAAGTGGGGCAATTTTTGACGAAGAAATGGCCATTTATTTCAAGGTAGACCCTATTTAATGCTTTCCATATATTTTCTATTTATCGAAGAATATCCCTTATTATATTTTTTAGATGAGTCGGAAGTCAAATTATTTTAATTCCATTTTTTGTTCCAAAGATCAAGTGAATTCTAAAAACACCTTTATAATTGAAATGGGGCAATTTTTGACAAAGATATGGCCATTTATTTCAAGGTAGACCCTATTTAATGCTTTCCATATATTTTCTATTTATCGAAGAATATCCCTTAATATCTTTTTTAGATGAGTCGGAAGTCAAATTATTTTAATGCAGTTTTGTTTCAAAGATCAAGTGAATTCTAAAAACACCTTTATAATTGAAGTGGGGCATTTTTTGACGAAGATATGGCTATTTATTTCAAGGTAGACCCTATTTAATGCTTTCCATATATTTTCTATTTATCGAAGAATATCCCTTAATATCTTTCTTAGATGAGTCGGAAGTCAAATTATTTTAATGCAGTTTTGTTCCAAAGATCAAGTGAATTCTAAAAACACCTTTATAATTGAAATGGGGCAATTTTTGACGAAGATATGGCCATTTATTTCAAGGTAGACCCTATTTAATGCTTTCCATATATTTTCTATTTATCGAAGAATATCCCTTAATATCTTTCTTAGATGAGTCGGAAGTCAAATTATTTTAATGCAGTTTTGTTTCAAAGATCAAGTGAATTCTAAAAACACCTTCATAATTGAAATGGGGCAATTTTTGACGAAGATATGGCCATTTATTTCAAGGTAGACCCTATTTAATGCTTTCCATATATTTTCTATTTATCGAAGAATATCCCTTAATATCTTTCTTAGATGAGTCGAAAGTCAAATTATTTTAATGCAGTTTTCTTCCAAAGATTAAGCGAATTCTAAAAACACCTTTATAATTGAAATGGGGCAATTTTTGACGAAGATATGGCCATTTATTTCAAGGTAGACCCTATTTAATGCTTTCCATATATTTTCTATTTGTCGAAGAATATCCCTTAATATCTTTTTTAGATGAGTCGGAAGTCAAATTATTTTAATGCAGTTTTGTTTCAAAGATTAAGCGAATTCTGAAAACACCTTTATAATTGAAGTGGGGCAATTTTTGACGAAGATATGGCCATTTATTTCAAGGTAGACCCTATTTAATGCTTTCCATATATTTTTTATTTATCGAAGAATATCCCTTAATATCTTTCTTAGATGAGTCGGAAGTCAAATTATTTTAATGCAGTTTTGTTCCAAAGATCAAGCAAATTTTAAAAACACCTTTATAATTGAAATTGGGCAATTTTAGATGAAGATATGGCCATTTATTTCAAGGTAGACCCTATTTAATGCTTTCCATATATTTTCTATTTATCGAATATCCCTTAATATCTTTTTTAGATGAGTCGGAAGTCAAATTATTTTAATGTAGTTTTGTTCCAAAGATCAAGTGAATTCTAAAAACACCTTTATAATTGAAGTGGGGCAATTTTTGACGAAGATATGGCCATTTATTTCAAGGTAGACACTATTTAATGCTTTCCATATATTTTCTATTTATCGAAGAATATCCCTTAATATCTTTCTTAGATGAGTCGAAAGTCAAATTATTTTAATGCAGTTTTGTTCCAAAGATCAAGCGAATTCTAAAAACACCTTTATAATTGAAGTGGGGCAATTTTTGACGAAGATATGGCCATTTATTTCAAGGTAGACCCTATTTAATGCTTTCCATATATTTTCTATTTATCGAAGAATATCCCTTAATATCTTTCTTAGATGAGTCGGAAGTCAAATTATTTTAATTCAGTTTTGTTTCAAAGATCGAGCGAATTCTAAAAACACCTTTATAATTGAAATGGGGCAATTTTTGACGAAGATATGGCCATTTATTTCAAGGTAGACCCTATTTAATGCTTTCCATATATTTTCTATTTATCGAAGAATATCCCTTAATATCTTTCTTAGATGAGTTGGAAGTCAAATTATTCTAATGCAGTTTTGTTCCAAAGATCAAGTGAATTCTAAAAACACCTTTATAATTGAAGTGGGGCAATTTTTGACGAAGATATGGCTATTTATTTCAAGGTAGACCCTATTTAATGCTTTCCATATATTTTCTATTTATCGAAGAATATCCCTTAATATCTTTTTTAGATGAGTCGGAAGTCAAATTATTTTAATGCAGTTTTGTTTCAAAGATTAAGCGAATTCTAAAAACACCTTTACAATTGAAATGGGGCAATTTTTGACGAAGATATGGCCATTTATTTCAAGGTAGAGCCTATTTAATGCTTTCCATATATTTTCTATTTATCGAAGAATATCCCTTAATATCTTTTTTAGATGAGTCGGAAGTCAAATTATTTTAATGCAGTTTTGTTCCAAAGATCGATTGAATTCTAAAAACACCTTTATAATTGAAATGGGGCAATTTTTGACGAAGATATGGCCATTTATTTCAAGGTAGACCTTATTTAATGCTTTCGATATATTTTCTATTTATCGAAGAATATCCCTTAATATCTTTCTTAGATGAGTCGGAAGTCAAATTATTTTAATGCAGTTTTGTTTCAAAGATTAAGCGAATTCTAAAAATACCTTTATAATTGAAGTGGGGCAATTTTTGACGAAGAAATGGCCATTTATTTCAAGGTAGACCCTATTTAATGCTTTCCATATATTTTCTATTTATCGAAGAATATCCCTTATTATATTTTTTAGATGAGTCGGAAGTCAAATTATTTTAATTCCATTTTTTGTTCCAAAGATCAAGTGAATTCTAAAAACACCTTTATAATTGAAATGGGGCAATTTTTGACAAAGATATGGCCATTTATTTCAAGGTAGACCCTATTTAATGCTTTCCATATATTTTCTATTTATCGAAGAATATCCCTTAATATCTTTTTTAGATGAGTCGGAAGTCAAATTATTTTAATGCAGTTTTGTTTCAAAGATCAAGTGAATTCTAAAAACACCTTTATAATTGAAGTGGGGCATTTTTTGACGAAGATATGGCTATTTATTTCAAGGTAGACCCTATTTAATGCTTTCCATATATTTTCTATTTATCGAAGAATATCCCTTAATATCTTTCTTAGATGAGTCGGAAGTCAAATTATTTTAATGCAGTTTTGTTCCAAAGATCAAGTGAATTCTAAAAACACCTTTATAATTGAAATGGGGCAATTTTTGACGAAGATATGGCCATTTATTTCAAGGTAGACCCTATTTAATGCTTTCCATATATTTTCTATTTATCGAAGAATATCCCTTAATATCTTTCTTAGATGAGTCGGAAGTCAAATTATTTTAATGCAGTTTTGTTTCAAAGATCAAGTGAATTCTAAAAACACCTTCATAATTGAAATGGGGCAATTTTTGACGAAGATATGGCCATTTATTTCAAGGTAGACCCTATTTAATGCTTTCCATATATTTTCTATTTATCGAAGAATATCCCTTAATATCTTTCTTAGATGAGTCGAAAGTCAAATTATTTTAATGCAGTTTTCTTCCAAAGATTAAGCGAATTCTAAAAACACCTTTATAATTGAAATGGGGCAATTTTTGACGAAGATATGGCCATTTATTTCAAGGTAGACCCTATTTAATGCTTTCCATATATTTTCTATTTGTCGAAGAATATCCCTTAATATCTTTTTTAGATGAGTCGGAAGTCAAATTATTTTAATGCAGTTTTGTTTCAAAGATTAAGCGAATTCTGAAAACACCTTTATAATTGAAGTGGGGCAATTTTTGACGAAGATATGGCCATTTATTTCAAGGTAGACCCTATTTAATGCTTTCCATATATTTTTTATTTATCGAAGAATATCCCTTAATATCTTTCTTAGATGAGTCGGAAGTCAAATTATTTTAATGCAGTTTTGTTCCAAAGATCAAGCAAATTTTAAAAACACCTTTATAATTGAAATTGGGCAATTTTAGATGAAGATATGGCCATTTATTTCAAGGTAGACCCTATTTAATGCTTTCCATATATTTTCTATTTATCGAAGAATATCCCTTAATATCTTTCTTAGATGAGTCGGAAGTCAAATTATTTTAATGTAGTTTTGTTCCAAAGATCAAGTGAATTCTAAAAACACCTTTATAATTGAAGTGGGGCAATTTTTGACGAAGATATGGCCATTTATTTCAAGGTAGACACTATTTAATGCTTTCCATATATTTTCTATTTATCGAAGAATATCCCTTAATATCTTTCTTAGATGAGTCGAAAGTCAAATTATTTTAATGCAGTTTTGTTCCAAAGATCGAGTGAATTCTAAAAACACTTTTATAATTGAAATGGGGCAATTTTTGACGAAGATATGGCCATTTATTTCAAGGTAGACCCTATTTAATGCTTTCCATATATTTTCTATTTATCGAAGAATATCCCTTAATATCTTTTTTAGATGAGTCGGAAGTCAAATTATTTTAATGCAGTTTTGTTCCAAAGATCGATTGAATTCTAAAAACACCTTTATAATTGAAATGGGGCAATTTTTGACGAAGATATGGCCATTTATTTCAAGGTAGACCCTATTTAATGCTTTCCATATATTTTCTATTTATCGAAGAATATCCCTTAATATCTTTCTTAGATGAGTCGGAAGTCAAATTATTTTAATGCAGTTTTGTTCCAAAGATCAAGCGAATTCTAAAAATACCTTTATAATTGAAGTGGGGCAATTTTTGACGAAGATATGGCCATTTATTTCAAGGTAGACCCTATTTAATGCTTTCCATATATTTTCTATTTATCGAAGAATATCCCTTATTATATTTTTTAGATGAGTCGGAAGTCAAATTATTTTAATGCAGTTTTGTTCCAAAGATCAAGTGAATTCTAAAAACACCTTTATAATTGAAATGGGGCAATTTTTGACGAAGATATGGCCATTTATTTCAAGGTAGACCCTATTTAATGCTTTCCATATATTTTCTATTTATCGAAGAATATCCCTTAATATCTTTTTTTAGATGAGTCGGAAGTCAAATTATTTTAATGCAGTTTTGTTTCAAAGATTAAGCGAATTCTAAAAACACCTTTATAATTGAAGTGGGGCAATTTTTGACGAAGATATGGCTATTTATTTCAAGGTAGACCCTATTTAATGCTTTCCATATATTTTCTATTTATCGAAGAATATCCCTTAATATCTTTTTTAGATGAGTCGGAAGTCAAATTATTTTAATGCAGTTTTGTTCCAAAGATCAAGTGAATTCTAAAAACACCTTTATAATTGAAATGGGGCAATTTTTGACAAAGATATGGCCATTTATTTCAAGGTAGACCCTATTTAATGCTTTCCATATATTTTCTATTTATCGAAGAATATCCCTTAATATCTTTTTTAGATGAGTCGGAAGTCAAATTATTTTAATGCAGTTTTGTTCCAAAGATCGATTGAATTCTAAAAACACCTTTATAATTGAAATGGGGCAATTTTTGACGAAGATATGGCCATTTATTTCAAGGTAGACCCTATTTAATGCTTTCCATATATTTTCTATTTATCGAAGAATATCCCTTAATATCTTTCTTAGATGAGTCGGAAGTCAAATTATTTTAATGCAGTTTTGTTTCAAAGATTAAGCGAATTCTAAAAATACCTTTATAATTGAAATGGGGCAATTTTTGACGAAGATATGGCCATTTATTTCAAGGTAGACCCTATTTAATGCTTTCCATATATTTTCTATTTATCGAAGAATATCCCTTATTATTTTTTTAGATGAGTCGGAAGTCAAATTATTTTAATGCAGTTTTGTTCCAAAGATTAAGCGAATTCTAAAAGCACCTTTATAATTGAAGTGGGGCAATTTTTGACGAAGATATGGCTATTTATTTCAAGGTAGACCCTATTTAATGCTTTCCATATATTTTCTATTTATCGAAGAATATCCCTTAATATCTTTCTTAGATGAGTCGGAAGTCAAATTATTTTAATGCAGTTTTGTTCCAAAGATCAAGTGAATTCTAAAAACACCTTTATAATTGAAATGGGGCAATTTTTGACGAAGATATGGCCATTTATTTCAAGGTAGACCCTATTTAATGCTTTCCATATATTTTCTATTTATCGAAGAATATCCCTTAATATCTTTCTTAGATGAGTCGGAAGTCAAATTATTTTAATGCAGTTTTGTTCCAAAGATCAAGCGAATTCTAAAAGCACCTTTATAATTGAAATGGGGCAATTTTTGACGAAGATATGGCTATTTATTTCAAGGTAGACCCTATTTAATGCTTTCCATATATTTTCTATTTATCGAAGAATATCCCTTAATATCTTTTTTAGATGAGTCGGAAGTCAAATTATTTTAATGCAGTTTTGTTCCAAAGATCAAGTGAATTCTAAAAACACCTTTATAATTGAAATGGGGCAATTTTTGACGAAGATATGGCCATTTATTTCAAGGTAGACCCTATTTAATGCTTTCCATATATTTTCTATTTATCGAAGAATATCCCTTAATATCTTTTTTAGATGAGTCGAAAGTCAAATTATTTTAATGCAGTTTTGTTTCAAAGATCGATTGAATTCTAAAAACACCTTTATAATTGAAATGGGGCAATTTTTGACGAAGATATGGCCATTTATTTCAAGGTAGACCCTATTTAATGCATTCCATATATTTTCTATTTATCGAAGAATATCCCTTAATATCTTTCTTAGATGAGTCGGAAGTCAAATTATTTTAATGCAGTTTTGTTTCAAAGATTAAGCGAATTCTAAAAATACCTTTATAATTGAAGTGGGGCAATTTTTGACGAAGATATGGCCATTTATTTCAAGGTAGACCCTATTTAATGCTTTCCATATATTTTCTATTTCTCGAAGAATATCCCTTATTATATTTTTTAGATGAGTCGGAAGTCAAATTATTTTAATGCAGTTTTGTTCCAAAGATCAAGTGAATTCTAAAAACACCTTTATAATTGAAATGGGGCAATTTTTGACGAAGATATGGCCATTTATTTCAAGGTAGACCCTATTTAATGCTTTCCATATATTTTCTATTTATCGAAGAATATCCCTTAATATCTTTTTTAGATGAGTCGGAAGTCAAATTATTTTAATGCAGTTTTGTTCCAAAGATTAAGCGAATTCTAAAAACACCTTTATAATTGAAATTGGGCAATTTTTAGATGAAGATATGGCTATTTATTTCAAGGTAGACCCTATTTAATGCTTTCCATATATTTTCTATTTATCGAAGAATATCCCTTAATATCTTTTTTAGATGAGTCGGAAGTCAAATTATTTTAATGCAGTTTTGTTCCAAAGATCAAGTGAATTCTAAAAACACCTTTATAATTGAAATGGGGCAATTTTTGACGAAGATATGGCCATTTATTTCAAGGTAGACCCTATTTAATGCTTTCCATATATTTTCTATTTATCGAAGAATATCCCTTAATATCTTTCTTAGATGAGTCGGAAGTCAAATTATTTTAATGCAGTTTTGTTCCAAAGATCATGCGAATTTTAAAAACACCTTTATAATTGAAATGGGGCAATTTTTGATGAAGATATGGCCATTTATTTCAAGGTAGACCCTATTTAATGCTTTCCATATATTTTCTATTTATCGAAGAATATCCCTTATTATCTTTTTTAGATGAGTCGGAAGTCAAATTATTTTAATGCAGTTTTGTTCCAAAGATCAAGTGAATTCTAAAAACACCTTTATAATTGAAAGTGGGGCAATTTTTGACGAAGATATGGCCATTTATTTCAAGGTAGACCCTATTTAATGCTTTCCATATATTTTCTATTTATCGAAGAATATCCCTTAATATCTTTCTTAGATGAGTCGGAAGTCAAATTACTTTAATGCAGTTTTGTTCCAAAGATCAAGCGAATTCTAAAAACACCTTTATAATTGAAATGGGGCAATTTTTGATGAAGATATGGCCATTTATTTCAAGGTAGACCCTATTTAATGCTTTCCAGATATTTTCTATTTATCGAAGAATATCCCTTAATATCTTTCTTAGATGAGTCGGAAGTCAAATTATTTTAATTCAGGTTTGTTCCAAAGATCAAGCGAATTCTAAAAACACCTTTATAATTGAAGTGGGGCAATTTTTGACGAAGATATGGCCATTTATTTCAAGGTAGACCCTATTTAATGCTTTCCATATATTTTCTATTTATCGAAGAATATCCCTTAATATCTTTCTTAGATGAGTCGGAAGTCAAATTATTTTAATTCAGTTTTGTTTCAAAGATCGAGCGAATTCTAAAAACACCTTTATCATTGAAATGGGGCAATTTTTGACGAAGATATGGCCATTTATTTCAAGGTAGACCCTATTTAATGCTTTCCATATATTTTCTATTTATCGAAGAATATCCCTTAATATCTTTCTTAGATGAGTTGGACGTCAAATTATTTTAATGCAGTTTTGTTCCAAAGATCAAGTGAATTCTAAAAACACCTTTATAATTGAAGTGGGGCAATTTTTGACGAAGATATGGCTATTTATTTCAAGGTAGACCCTATTTAATGCTTTCCATATATTTTCTATTTATCGAAGAATATCCCTTAATATCTTTTTTAGATGAGTCGGAAGTCAAATTATTTTAATGCAGTTTTGTTTCAAAGATTAAGCGAATTCTAAAAACACCTTTATAATTGAAATGGGGCAATTTTTGACGAAGATATGGCCATTTATTTCAAGGTAGACCCTATTTAATGCTTTCCATATATTTTCTATTTATCGAAGAATATCCCTTAATATCTTTTTTAGATGAGTCGGAAGTCAAATTATTTTAATGCAGTTTTGTTCCAAAGATCGATTGAATTCTAAAAACACCTTTATAATTGAAATGGGGCAATTTTTGACGAAGATATGGCCATTTATTTCAAGGTAGACCTTATTTAATGCTTTCAATATATTTTCTATTTATCGAAGAATATCCCTTAATATCTTTCTTAGATGAGTCGGAAGTCAAATTATTTTAATGCAGTTTTGTTTCAAAGATTAAGCGAATTCTAAAAATACCTTTATAATTGAAGTGGGGCAATTTTTGACGAAGAAATGGCCATTTATTTCAAGGTAGACCCTATTTAATGCTTTCCATATATTTTCTATTTATCGAAGAATATCCCTTATTATATCTTTTTTAGATGAGTCGGAAGTCAAATTATTTTAATTCCATTTTTTGTTCCAAAGATCAAGTGAATTCTAAAAACACCTTTATAATTGAAATGGGGCAATTTTTGACGAAGATATGGCCATTTATTTCAAGGTAGACCCTATTTAATGCTTTCCATATATTTTCTATTTATCGAAGAATATCCCTTAATATCTTTCTTAGATGAGTCGGAAGTCAAATTATTTTAATGCAGTTTTGTTCCAAAGATCGAGTGAATTCTAAAAACACCTTTATAATTGAAATGGGGCAATTTTTGACGAAGATATGGCCATTTATTTCAAGGTAGACCCTATTTAATGCTTTCCATATATTTTCTATTTATCGAAGAATATCCCTTAATATCTTTCTTAGATGAGTCGGAAGTCAAATTATTTTAATGCAGTTTTGTTCCAAAGATCAAGTGAATTCTAAAAACACCTTTATAATTGAAATGGGGCAATTTTTGACGAAGATATGGCCATTTATTTCAAGGTAGACCCTATTTAATGCTTTCCATATATTTTCTATTTATCGAAGAATATCCCTTAATATCTTTTTTAGATGAGTCGGAAGTCAAATTATTTTAATGCAGTTTTGTTTCAAAGATCGAGTGAATTCTAAAAACACCTTTATAATTGAAATGGGGCAATTTTTGACGAAGATATGGCCATTTATTTCAAGGTAGACCCTATTTAATGCTTTCCATATATTTTTTATTTATCGAAGAATATCCCTTAATATCTTTCTTAGATGAGTCGGAAGTCAAATTATTTTAACGCAGTTTTATTCCAAAGATTAAGCGAATTCTAAAAACACCTTTATAATTGAAATGGGGCAATTTTTGACGCAGATATGGCCATTTATTTCAAGGTAGACCCTATTTAATGCTTTCCATATATTTTCTATTAATCGAAGAATATCTCTTAATATCTTTCTTAGATGAGTCGGAAGTCAAATTATTTTAATGCAGTTTTGTTTCAAAGATCAAGTAAATTCTAAAAACACCTTTATAATTAAAATGGGGCATTTTTTGACGAAGATATGGCCATTTATTTCAAGGTAGACCCTATTTAATGCTTTCCATATATTTTCTATTTATCAAAGAATATCCCTTAATATCTTTCTTAGATGAGTCGGAAGTCAAATTATTTTAATGCAGTTTTGTTCCAAAGATCAAGCGAATTCTAAAAACACCTTTATAATTGAAATGGGGCAATTTTTGACGAAGATATGGCCATTTATTTCAAGGTAGACCCTATTTAATGCTTTCCATATATTTTCTATTTATCGAAGAATATCCCTTAATATCTTTCTTAGATGAGTCGGAAGTCAAATTATTTTAATGCAGTTTTGTTTCAAAGATCGAGTGAATTCTAAAAACACCTTTATAATTGAAATGGGGCAATTTTTGACGAAGATATGGCCATTTATTTCAAGGTAGACCCTATTTAATGCTTTCCATATATTTTCTATTTATCGAAGAATATCCCTTAATATCTTTTTTAGATGAGTCGGAAGTCAAATTATTTTAATGCAGTTTTGTTCCAAAGATCGAGCGAATTCTAAAAACACCTTTATAATTGAAATGGGGCAATTTTTGACGAAGATATGGCCATTTATTTCAAGGTAGACCCTATTTAATGCTTTCCATATATTTTCTATTTATCGAAGAATATCCCTTAATATCTTTCTTAGATGAGTCGGAAGTCAAATTATTTTAATGCAGTTTTGTTTCAAAGATCGAGTGAATTCTAAAAACACCTTTATAATTGAAATGGGGCAATTTTTGACGAAGATATGGCCATTTATTTCAAGGTAGACCCTATTTAATGCTTTCCATATATTTTCTATTTATCGAAGAATATCCCTTAATATCTTTCTTAGATGAGTCGGAAGTCAAATTATTTTAATGCAGTTTTGTTCCAAAGATCAAGCGAATTCTAAAAACACCTTTATAATTGAAATGGGGCAATTTTTGACGAAGATATGGCCATTTATTTCAAGGTAGACCCTATTTAATGCTTTCCATATATTTTCTATTTATCGAAGAATATCCCTTAATATCTTTTTTAGATGAGTCGGAAGTCAAATTATTTTAATGCAGTTTTGATCCAAAGATCGATTGAATTCTAAAAACACCTTTATAATTGAAATGGGGCAATTTTTGACGAAGATATGGCCATTTATTTCAAGGTAGACCCTATTTAATGCTTTCCATATATTTTCTATTTATCGAAGAATATCCCTTAATATCTTTTTTAGATGAGTCGGAAGTCAAATTATTTTAAAGCAGTTTTGTTTCAAAGATTAGGCGAATTCTAAAAATACCTTTATAATTGAAGTGGGGCAATTTTTGACGAAAATATGGCCATTTATTTCAAGGTAGACCCTATTTAATGCTTTCCATATATTTTCTATTTATCGAAGAATATCCCTGAATATCTTTCTTAGATGAGTCGGAAGTCAAATTATTTTAATGCAGTTTTCTTTCAAAGATCGAGTGAATTCTAAAAACACCTTTATAATTGAAATGGGGCATTTTTTGACGAAGATATGGCCATTTATTTCAAGGTAGACCCTATTTAATGCTTTCCATATATTTTCTATTTATCGAAGAATATCCCTTAATATCTTTCTTAGATGAGTCGGAAGTCAAATTATTTTAATGCAGTTTTGTTTCAAAGATTAAGCGAATTCTAAAAACACCTTTATAATTGAAGTGGGGCAATTTTTGACGAAGATATGGCTATTTATTTCAAGGTAGACCCTATTTAATGCTTTCCATATATTTTCTATTTATCGAAGAATATCCCTGAATATCTTTCTTAGATGAGTCGGAAGTCAAATTATTTTAATGCAGTTTTCTTTCAAAGATCGAGTGAATTCTAAAAACACCTTTATAATTGAAATGGGGCAATTTTTGACAAAGATATGGCCATTTATTTCAAGGTAGACCCTATTTAATGCTTTCCATATATTTTCTATTTATCGAAGAATATCCCTTAATATCTTTCTTAGATGAGTCGGAAGTCAAATTATTTTAATGCAGTTTTGTTCCAAAGATCGAGCGAATTCTAAAAACACCTTTATAATTGAAATGGGGCAATTTTTGACGAAGATATGGCCATTTATTTCAAGGTAGACCCTATTTAATGCTTTCCATATATTTTCTATTTATCGAAGAATATCCCTTAATATCTTTCTTAGATGAGTCGGAAGTCAAATTATTTTAATGCAGTTTTGTTCCAAAGATCAAGTGAATTCTAAAAACACCTTTATAATTGAAATGGGGCAATTTTTGACGAAGATATGGCCATTTATTTCAAGGTAGACCCTATTTAATGCTTTCCATATATTTTCTATTTATCGAAGAATATCCCTTAATATCTTTCTTAGATGAGTCGGAAGTCAAATTATTTTAATGCAGTTTTGTTTCAAAGATCAAGCGAATTCTAAAAACACCTTTATAATTGAAGTGGGGCAATTTTTGACGAAGATATGGCCATTTATTTCAAGGTAGACCCTATTTAATGCTTTCCATATATTTTCTATTTATCGAAGAATATCCCTTAATATCTTTCTTAGATGAGTCGGAAGTCAAATTATTTAATGTAGTTTCGTTTCAAAGATCAAGTGAATTCTAAAAACACCTTGATAATTGAAGTGGGGCAATTTTTGACGAAGATATGGCCATTTATTTCAAGGTAGACACTATTTAATGCTTTCCATATATTTTCTATTTATCGAAGAATATCCCTTAATATCTTTCTTAGATGAGTCGGAAGTCAAATTATTTTAATGCAGTTTTGTTTCAAAGATCAAGCGAATTTTAAAAACACCTTTATAATTGAAATTGGGCAATTTTAGATGAAGATATGGCCATTTATTTCAAGGTAGACCCTATTTAATGCTTTCCATATATTTTCTATTTATCGAATATCCCTGAATATCTTTCTTAGATGAGTCGGAAGTCAAATTATTTTAATGCAGTTTTGTTTCAAAGATTAAGCGAATTCTAAAACACCTTTATAATTGAAGTGGGCCAATTTTTGACGAAGATATGGCTATTTATTTCAAGGTAGACCCTATTTAATGCTTTCCATATATTTTCTATTTATCGAAGAATATCCCTTAATATCTTTTTTAGATGAGTCGGAAGTCAAATTATTTTAATGCAGTTTTCTTCCAAAGATTAAGCGAATTCTAAAAACACCTTTATAATTGAAGTGGGGCAATTTTTGACGAAGATATGGCCATTTATTTCAAGGTAGACCCTATTTAATGCTTTCCATATATTTTCTATTTGTCGAAGAATATCCCTTCATATCTTTCTTAGATGAGTCGGAAGTCAAATTATTTTAAAGCAGCTTTGTTTCAAAGATTAGGCGAATTCTAAAAACACCTTTATAATTGAAGTGGGGCAATTTTTGACGAAGATATGGCCATTTATTTCAAGGTAGACCCTATTTAATGCTTTCCATATATTTTCTATTTACCAAATATCCCTTAATATCTTTCTTAGATGAGTCGGAAGTCAAATTATTTTAATGCAGTTTTCTTCCAAAGATCGAGTGAATTCTAAAAACACCTTTATAATTGAAGTGGGGCAATTTTTGACGAAGATATGGCCATTTATTTCAAGGTAGACCCTATTTAATGCTTTCCATATATTTTCTATTTATCGAAGAATATCCCTTAATATCTTTCTTAGATGAGTCGGAAGTCAAATTATTTTAATGCAGTTTTGTTTCAAAGATTAAGCGAATTCTAAAAACACCTTTATAATTGAAGTGGGGCAACTTTTGACGAAGATATGGCTATTTATTTCAAGGTAGACCCTATTTAATGCTTTCCATATATTTTCTATTTATCGCAGAATATCCCTTAATATCTTTCTTAGATGAGTCGGAAGTCAAATTATTTTAATGCAGTTTTGTTCCAAAGATCAAGTGAGTTCTAAAAACACCTTTATAATTGAAATGGGGCAATTTTTGACGAAGATATGGCCATTTATTTCAAGGTAGACCCTATTTAATGCTTTCCATATATTTTCTATTTATCGAAGAATATCCCTTAATATCTTTCTTAGATGAGTCGGAAGTCAAATTACTTTAATGCAGTTTTGTTCCAAAGATCAAGCGAATTTTAAAAACACCTTTATAATTGAAATTGGGCAATTTTAGATGAAGATATGGCCATTTATTTCAAGGTAGACCCTATTTAATGCTTTCCATATATTTTCTATTTATCGAAGAATATCCCTTAATATCTTTTTTAGATGAGTCGGAAGTCAAATTATTTTAATGTAGTTTTGTTCCAAAGATCAAGTGAATTCTAAAAACACCTTTATAATTGAAGTGGGGCAATTTTTGACGAAGATATGGCCATTTATTTCAAGGTAGACACTATTTAATGCTTTCCATATATTTTCTATTTATCGAAGAATATCCCTTAATATCTTTCTTAGATGAGTCGAAAGTCAAATTATTTTAATGCAGTTTTGTTCCAAAGATCGAGTGAATTCTAAAAACACTTTTATAATTGAAATGGGGCAATTTTTGACGAAGATATGGCCATTTATTTCAAGGTTGACCCTATTTAATGCTTTCCATATATTTTGTATTTATCAAAGAATATCCCTTAATATCTTTCTTAGATGAGTCGAAAGTCAAATTATTTTAATGCAGTTTTCTTTCAAAGATCGAGTGAATTCTAAAAACACCTTTATAATTGAAATGGAGCAATTTTTGACGAAGATATGGCCATTTATTTCAAAGTAGACCCTATTTAATGCTTTCCATATATTTTCTATTTATCGAAGAATATCCCTTAATATCTTTTTTAGATGAGTCGGAAGTCAAATTATTTTAATGCAGTTTTGTTTCAAAGATCGAGTGAATTCTAAAAACACCTTTATAATTGAAATGGGGCAATTTTTGACGAAGATATGGCCATTTATTTCAAGTTAGACCCTATTTAATGCTTTCCATATATTTTCTATTTACCGAAGAATATCCCTTAATATCTTTCTTAGATGAGTCGGAAGTCAAATTATTTTAATGCAGTTTTGTTCCAAATATCAAGCGAATTCTAAAAGCACCTTTATAATTGAAATTGGGCAATTTTAGATGAAGATATGGCCATTTATTTCAAGGTAGACCCTATTTAATGCTTTCCATATATTTTCTATTTATCGAATATCCCTTAATATCTTTCTTAGATGAGTCGAAAGTCAAATTATTTTAATGCAGTTTTGTTCCAAAGATCAAGTGAATTCTAAAAACACCTTTATAATTGAAGTGGGGCAATTTTTGACGAAGATATGGCCATTTATTTCAAGGTAGACACTATTTAATGCTTTCCATATATTTTCTATTTATCGAAGAATATCCCTTAATATCTTTCTTAGATGAGTCGGAAGTCAAATTATTTTAATGCAGTTTTGTTCCAAAGATCAAGTGAATTCTAAAAACACCTTTATAATTGAAGTGGGGCAATTTTTGACGAAGATATGGCTATTTATTTCAAGGTAGACCCTATTTAATGCTTTCCATATATTTTCTATTTATCGAAGAATATCCCTTAATATCTTTTTTAGATGAGTCGGAAGTCAAATTATTTTAATGCAGTTTTGTTTCAAAGATTAAGCGAATTCTAAAAACACCTTTATAATTGAAGTGGGGCAATTTTTGACGAACATATGGCCATTTATTTCAAGGTAGACCCTATTTAATGCTTTCAATATATTTTCTATTTATCGAATATCCCTTAATATCTTTCTTAGATGAGTCGGAAGTCAAATTATTTTAATGCAGTTTTCTTCCAAAGATTGAGTGAATTCTAAAAACACCTTTATAATTGAAATGGGGCAATTTTTGACGAAGATATGGCCATTTATTTCAAGGTAGACCCTATTTAATGCTTTCCATATATTTTCTATTTATCGAAGAATATCCCTTAATATCTTTCTTAGATGAGTCGGAAGTCAAATTATTTTAATTCAGTTTTGTTTCAAAGATCGAGCGAATTCTAAAAACACCTTTATAATTGAAATGGGGCAATTTTTGACGAAGATATGGCCATTTATTTCAAGGTAGACCCTATTTAATGCTTTCCATATATTTTCTATTTATCGAAGAATATCCCTTAATATCTTTTTTAGATGAGTCGGAAGTCAAATTATTTTAATGCAGTTTTGTTCCAAAGATCAAGTGAATTCTAAAAACACCCTTATAATTGAAATGGGGCAATTTTTGACGAAGATATGGCCATTTATTTCAAGGTAGACCCTATTTAATGCTTTCCATATATTTTCTATTTATCGAAGAATATCCCTTAATATCTTTCTTAGATGAGTCGGAAGTCAAATTATTTTAATGCAGTTTTGTTCCAAAGATCAAGCGAATTCTAAAAACACCTTTATAATTGAAATTGGGCAATTTTAGATGAAGATATGGCCATTTATTTCAAGGTAGACCCTATTTAATGCTTTCCATATATTTTCTATTTATCGAAGAATATCCCTTAATATCTTTCTTAGATGAGTCGGAAGTCAAATTATTTTAATGTAGTTTCGTTCCAAAGATCAAGTGAATTCTAAAAACACCTTTATAATTGAAGTGGGGCAATTTTTGACGAAGATATGGCCATTTATTTCAAGGTAGACACTATTTAATGCTTTCCATATATTTTCTATTTATCGAAGAATATCCCTTAATATCTTTCTTAGATGAGTCGGAAGTCAAACTATTTTAATGCAGTTTTGTTTCAAAGATCAAGCGAATTTTAAAAACACCTTTATAATTGAAATTGGGCAATTTTAGATGAAGATATGGCCATTTATTTCAAGGTAGACCCTATTTAATGCTTTCCATATATTTTCTATTTATCGAATATCCCTTAATATCTTTCTTAGATGAGTCGGAAGTCAAACTATTTTAATGTAGTTTTGTTCCAAAGATCAAGTGAATTCTAAAAACACCTTTATAATTGAAGTGGGGCAATTTTTGACGAAGATATGGCCATTTATTTCAAGGTAGACACTATTTAATGCTTTCCATATATTTTCTATTTATCGAAGAATATCCCTTAATATCTTTCTTAGATGAGTCGGAAGTCAAACTATTTTAATGCAGTTTTGTTCCAAAGATCGAGTGAATTCTAAAAGCACCTTTATAATTGAAATGGGGCAATTTTTGACGAACATATGGCCATTTATTTCAAGGTTGACCCTATTTAATGCTTTCCATATATTTTCTATTTATCGAATATCCCTTAATATCTTTCTTAGATGAGTCGGAAGTCAAATTATTTTAATGCAGTTTTGTTCCAAAGATCAAGTGAATTCTAAAAACACCTTTATAATTGAAGTGGGGCAATTTTTGACGAAGATATGGCCATTTATTTCAAGGTAGACCCTATTTAATGCTTTCCATATATTTTCTATTTATCGAAGAATATCCCTTAATATCTTTTTTAGATGAGTCGGAAGTCAAACTATTTTAATGCAGTTTTGTTTCAAAGATTAGGCGAATTCTAAAAACACCTTTATAATTGAAGTGGGGCAATTTTTGACGAAGATATGGCCATTTATTTCAAGGTAGACCCTATTTAATGCTTTCCATATATTTTCTATTTATCGAATATCCCTTAATATCTTTCTTAGATGAGTCGGAAGTCAAATTATTTTAATGCAGTTTTCTTCCAAAGATCGAGTGAATTCTAAAAACACCTTTATAATTGAAATGGGGCAATTTTTGACGAAGATATGGCCATTTATTTCAAGGTAGACCCTATTTAATGCTTTCCATATATTTTCTATTTATCGAAGAATATCCCTTAATATCTTTCTTAGATGAGTCGGAAGTCAAATTATTTTAATGCAGTTTTGTTCCAAAGATCAAGTGAATTCTAAAAACACCTTTATAATTGAAATGGGGCAATTTTTGACGAAAATATGGCCATTTATTTCAAGGTAGACCCTATTTAATGCTTTCCATATATTTTCTATTTATCGAAGAATATCCCTTAATATCTTTCTTAGATGAGTCGGAAGTCAAATTATTTTAATGCAGTTTTGTTCCAAAGATCAAGTGAATTCTAAAAACACCCTTATAATTGAAATGGGGCAATTTTTGACGAAGATATGGCCATTTATTTCAAGGTAGACCCTATTTAATGCTTTCCATATATTTTCTATTTATCGAAGAATATCCCTTAATATCTTTCTTAGATGAGTCGGAAGTCAAATTATTTTAATGCAGTTTTGTTCCAAAGATCAAGTGAACTCTAATAACACCTTTATAATTGAAATTGGGCAGTTTTAGATGAAGATATGGCCACTTATTTCAAGATAGACCCTATTTAATGCTTTCCATATATTTTCTATTTATCGAAGAATATCCCTTAATATCTTTCTTAGATGAGTCGGAAGTCAAATTATTTTAATGTAGTTTCGTTCCAAAGATCAAGTGAATTCTAAAAACACCTTTATAATTGAAGTGGGGCAATTTTTGACGAAGATATGGCCATTTATTTCAAGGTAGACACTATTTAATGCTTTCCATATATTTTCTATTTATCGAAGAATATCCCTTAATATCTTTCTTAGATGAGTCGGAAGTCAAACTATTTTAATGCAGTTTTGTTTCAAAGATCAAGCGAATTTTAAAAACACCTTTATAATTGAAATTGGGCAATTTTAGATGAAGATATGGCCATTTATTTCAAGGTAGACCCTATTTAATGCTTTCCATATATTTTCTATTTATCGAATATCCCTTAATATCTTTCTTAGATGAGTCGGAAGTCAAATTATTTTAATGTAGTTTTGTTCCAAAGATCAAGTGAATTCTAAAAACACCTTTATAATTGAAGTGGGGCAATTTTTGACGAAGATATGGCCATTTATTTCAAGGTAGACACTATTTAATGCTTTCCATATATTTTCTATTTATCGAAGAATATCCCTTAATATCTTTCTTAGATGAGTCGGAAGTCAAATTATTTTAATGCAGTTTTGTTCCAAAGATCGAGTGAATTCTAAAAGCACCTTTATAATTGAAATGGGGCAATTTTTGACGAAGATATGGCCATTTATTTCAAGGTTGACCCTATTTAATGCTTTCCATATATTTTCTATTTATCGAAGAATATCCCTTAATATCTTTCTTAGATGAGTCGGAAGTCAAATTATTTTAATGCAGTTTTGTTCCAAAGATCAAGTGAATTCTAAAAACACCTTTATAATTGAAGTGGGGCAATTTTTGACGAAGATATGGCCATTTATTTCAAGGTAGACCCTATTTAATGCTTTCCATATATTTTCTATTTATCGAAGAATATCCCTTAATATCTTTTTTAGATGAGTCGGAAGTCAAACTATTTTAATGCAGTTTTGTTTCAAAGATTAGGCGAATTCTAAAAACACTTTTATAATTGAAGTGGGGCAATTTTTGACGAACATATGGCCATTTATTTCAAGGTAGACCCTATTTAATGCTTTCAATATATTTTCTATTTATCGAATATCCCTTAATATCTTTCTTAGATGAGTCGGAAGTCAAATTATTTTAATGCAGTTTTCTTCCAAAGATCGAGTGAATTCTAAAAACACCTTTATAATTGAAATGGGGCAATTTTTGACGAAGATATGGCCATTTATTTCAAGGTAGACCCTATTTAATGCTTTCCATATATTTTCTATTTATCGAAGAATATCCCTTAATATCTTTCTTAGATGAGTCGGAAGTCAAATTATTTTAATGCAGTTTTGTTCCAAAGATCAAGTGAATTCTAAAAACACCTTTATAATTGAAGTGGGGCAATTTTTGACGAAGATATGGCCATTTATTTCAGGTAGACCCTATTTAATGCTTTCCATATATTTTCTATTTATCGAAGAATATCCCTTAATATCTTTCTTAGATGAGTCGGAAGTCAAACTATTTTAATGCAGTTTTGTTTCAAAGATTAAGCGAATTCTAAAAACACCTTTATAATTGAAGTGGGGCAATTTTTGACGAAGATATGGCCATTTATTTCAAGGTAGACCCTATTTAATGCTTTCAATATATTTTCTATTTATCGAATATCCCTTAATATCTTTCTTAGATGAGTCGGAAGTCAAATTATTTTAATGCAGTTTTGTTCCAAAGATCGAGTGAATTCTAAAAACACCTTTATAATTGAAATGGGGCAATTTTTGACGAAGATATGGCCATTTATTTCAAGGTAGACCCTATTTAATGCTTTCCATATATTTTCTATTTATCGAAGAATATCCCTTAATATCTTTCTTAGATGAGTCGGAAGTCAAATTATTTTAATGCAGTTTTGTTCCAAAGATCAAGCGATTTCTAAAAACACCTTTATAATTGAAATGGGGCAATTTTTGACGAAGATATGGCCATTTATTTCAAGGTAGACCCTATTTAATGCTTTCCATATATTTTCTATTTATCGAAGAATATCCCTTTAATATCTTTTCTTAGATGAGTCGGGAAGTCAAATTTTTTTAATGCAGTTTTGTTCCCAAAGATTGAGTGAATTCTAAAAACACCCTTTATAATTGAAATGGGGCAATTTTTGACGAAGATATGGCCATTTATTTCAAGGTTGACCCTATTTAATGCTTTCCATATATTTTCTATTTATCGAAGAATATCCCTTAATATCTTTCTTAGATGAGTCGGAAGTCAAATTATTTTAATGCAGTTTTGTTCCAAAGATCAAGCGAATTCTAAAAACACCTTTATAATTGAAATTGGGCAATTTTAGATGAAGATATGGCCATTTATTTCAAGGTAGACCCTATTTAATGCTTTCCATATATTTTCTATTTATCGAAGAATATCCCTTAATATCTTTTTTAGATGAGTCGGAAGTCAAACTATTTTAATGCAGTTTTGTTTCAAGGATTAAGCGAATTCTAAAAACACCTTTATAATTGAAGTGGGTCAATTTTTGACGAAGATATGGCCATTTATTTCAAGGTAGACCCTATTTAATGCTTTCAATATATTTTCTATTTATCGAATATCCCTTAATATCTTTCTTAGATGAGTCGGAAGTCAAATTATTTTAATGCAGTTTTCTTCCAAAGATCGAGTGAATTCTAAAAACACCTTTATAATTGAAATGGGGCAATTTTTGACGAAGATATGGCCATTTATTTCAAGGTAGACCCTATTTAATGCTTTCCATATATTTTCTATTTATCGAAGAATATCCCTTAATATCTTTCTTAGATGAGTCGGAAGTCAAATTATTTTAATGCAGTTTTGTTCCAAAGATCAAGCGATTTCTAAAAACACCTTTATAATTGAAGTGGGGCAATTTTTGACGAAGATATGGCCATTTATTTCAAGGTAGACCCTATTTAATGCTTTCCATATATTTTCTATTTATCGAAGAATATCCCTTAATATCTTTTTTAGATGAGTCGGAAGTCAAATTATTTTAATGCAGTTTTGTTCCAAAGATCAAGTGAATTCTAAAAACACCCTTATAATTGAAATGGGGCAATTTTTGACGAAGATATGGCCATTTATTTCAAGGTAGACCCTATTTAATGCTTTCCATATATTTTCTATTTATCGAAGAATATCCCTTAATATCTTTCTTAGATGAGTCGGAAGTCAAATTATTTTAATGCAGTTTTGTTCCAAAGATCAAGCGAATTCTAAAAACACCTTTATAATTGAAATTGGGCAATTTTAGATGAAGATATGGCCATTTATTTCAAGGTAGACCCTATTTAATGCTTTCCATATATTTTCTATTTATCGAAGAATATCCCTTAATATCTTTCTTAGATGAGTCGGAAGTCAAATTATTTTAATGTAGTTTCGTTCCAAAGATCAAGTGAATTCTAAAAACACCTTTATAATTGAAGTGGGGCAATTTTTGACGAAGATATGGCCATTTATTTCAAGGTAGACACTATTTAATGCTTTCCATATATTTTCTATTTATCGAAGAATATCCCTTAATATCTTTCTTAGATGAGTCGGAAGTCAAACTATTTTAATGCAGTTTTGTTTCAAAGATCAAGCGAATTTTAAAAACACCTTTATAATTGAAATTGGGCAATTTTAGATGAAGATATGGCCATTTATTTCAAGGTAGACCCTATTTAATGCTTTCCATATATTTTCTATTTATCGAATATCCCTTAATATCTTTCTTAGATGAGTCGGAAGTCAAATTATTTTAATGTAGTTTTGTTCTAAAGATCAAGTGAATTCTAAAAACACCTTTATAATTGAAGTGGGGCAATTTTTGACGAAGATATGGCCATTTATTTCAAGGTAGACACTATTTAATGCTTTCCATATATTTTCTATTTATCGAAGAATATCCCTTAATATCTTTCTTAGATGAGTCGGAAGTCAAATTATTTTAATGCAGTTTTGTTCCAAAGATCGAGTGAATTCTAAAAGCACCTTTATAATTGAAATGGGGCAATTTTTGACGAAGATATGGCCATTTATTTCAAGGTTGACCCTATTTAATGCTTTCCATATATTTTCTATTTATCGAAGAATATCCCTTAATATCTTTCTTAGATGAGTCGGAAGTCAAATTATTTTAATGCAGTTTTGTTCCAAAGATCAAGTGAATTCTAAAAACACCTTTATAATTGAAGTGGGGCAATTTTTGACGAAGATATGGCCATTTATTTCAAGGTAGACCCTATTTAATGCTTTCCATATATTTTCTATTTATCGAAGAATATCCCTTAATATCTTTTTTAGATGAGTCGGAAGTCAAACTATTTTAATGCAGTTTTGTTTCAAAGATTAAGCGAATTCTAAAAACACCTTTATAATTGAAGTGGGGCAATTTTTGACGAAGATATGGCCATTTATTTCAAGGTAGACCCTATTTAATGCTTTCCATATATTTTCTATTTATCGAATATCCCTTAATATCTTTCTTAGATGAGTCGGAAGTCAAATTATTTTAATGCAGTTTTCTTCCAAAGATCGAGTGAATTCTAAAAACACCTTTATAATTGAAATGGCGGCAATTTTTGACGAAGATATGGCCATTTATTTTCCAAGGTAGACCCTATTTAATGCTTTCCATATATTTTCTATTTATCGAAGAATATCCCTTAATATCTTTCTTAGATGAGTCGGAAGTCAAATTATTTTAATGCAGTTTTGTTCCAAAGATCAAGCGATTTCTAAAAACACCTTTATAATTGAAGTGGGGCAATTTTTGACGAAGATATGGCCATTTATTTCAAGGTAGACCCTATTTAATGCTTTCCATATATTTTCTATTTATCGAAGAATATCCCTTAATATCTTTCTTAGATGAATTGGAAGTCAAATTATTTTAATGCAGTTTTGTTCCAAAGATCAAGTGAATTCTAAAAACACCTTTATAATTGAAATGGGGCAATTTTTGACGAAGATATGGCCATTTATTTCAAGGTAGACCCTATTTAATGCTTTCCATATATTTTCTATTTATCGAAGAATATCCCTTAATATCTTTTTTAGATGAGTCGGAAGTCAAATTATTTTAATGCAGTTTTGTTCCAAAGATCGATTGAATTCTAAAAACACCTTTATAATTGAAATGGGGCAATTTTTGACGAAGATATGGCCATTTATTTCAAGGTAGACCCTATTTAATGCTTTCCATATATTTTCTATTTATCGAAGAATATCCCTTAATATCTTTTTTAGATGAGTCGGAAGTCAAATTATTTTAATACAGTTTTGTTTCAAAGATTAGGCGAATTCTAGAAATACCTTTATAATTGAAGTGGGGCAATTTTTGACGAAAATATGGCCATTTATTTCAAGGTAGACCCTATTTAATGCTTTCCATATATTTTCTATTTATCGAATATCCCTGAATATCTTTCTTAGATGAGTCGGAAGTCAAATTATTTTAATGCAGTTTTCTTTCAAAGATCGAGTGAATTCTAAAAACACCTTTATAATTGAAATGGGGCATTTTTTGACGAAGATATGGCCATTTATTTCAAGGTAGACCCTATTTAATGCTTTCCATATATTTTCTATTTATCGAAGAATATCCCTTAATATCTTTCTTAGATGAGTCGGAAGTCAAATTATTTTAATGCAGTTTTGTTTCAAAGATTAAGCGAATTCTAAAAACACCTTTATAATTGAAGTGGGGCAATTTTTGTTGAAGATATGGCTATTTATTTCAAGGTAGACCCTATTTAATGCTTTCCATATATTTTCTATTTATCGAAGAATATCCCTTAATATCTTTTTTAGATGAGTCGGAAGTCAAATTATTTTAATGCAGTTTTGTTCCAAAGATCAAGTGAATTCTAAAAACACTTTTATAATTGAAATGGGGCAATTTTTGACGAAGATATGGCCATTTATTTCAAGGTAGACCCTATTTAATGCTTTCCATATATTTTCTATTTATCGAAGAATATCCCTTAATATCTTTCTTAGATGAGTCGGAAGTCAAATTATTTTAATGCAGTTTTGTTCCAAAGATCAAGCGAATTCTAAAAACACCTTTATAATTGAAATTGGGCAATTTTAGATGAAGATATGGCCATTTATTTCAAGGTAGACCCTATTTAATGCTTTCCATATATTTTCTATTTATCGAAGAATATCCCTTAATATCTTTCTTAGATGAGTCGGAAGTCAAATTATTTTAATGTAGTTTCGTTCCAAAGATCAAGTGAATTCTAAAAACACCTTTATAATTGAAATGGGGCAATTTTTGACGAAGATATGGCCATTTATTTCAAGGTAGACACTATTTAATGCTTTCCATATATTTTCTATTTATCGAAGAATATCCCTTAATATCTTTCTTAGATGAGTCGGAAGTCAAATTATTTTAATGCAGTTTTGTTTCAAAGATCAAGCGAATTTTAAAAACACCTTTATAATTGAAATTGGGCAATTTTAGATGAAGATATGGCCATTTATTTCAAGGTAGACCCTATTTAATGCTTTCCATATATTTTCTATTTATCGAATATCCCTGAATATCTTTCTTAGATGAGTCGGAAGTCAAATTATTTTAATGCAGTTTTGTTTCAAAGATTAAGCGAATTCTAAAAACACCTTTATAATTGAAGTGGGGCAATTTTTGACGAAGATATGGCTATTTATTTCAAGGTAGACCCTATTTAATGCTTTCCATATATTTTCTATTTATCGAAGAATATCCCTTAATATCTTTCTTAGATGAGTCGGAAGTCAAATTATTTTAAAGCAGTTTTGTTTCAAAGATTAAGCGAATTCTAAAAACACCTTTATAATTGAAGTGGGGCAATTTTTGACGAAGATATGGCCATTTATTTCAAGGTAGACCCTATTTAATGCTTTCCATATATTTTCTATTTGTCGAAGAATATCCCTTCAGATCTTTCTTAGATGAGTCGGAAGTCAAATTATTTTAAAGCAGCTTTGTTTCAAAGATTAAGCGAATTCTAAAAACACCTTTATAATTGAAGTGGGGCAATTTTTGACGAAGATATGGCCATTTATTTCAAGGTAGACCCTATTTAATGCTTTCCATATATTTTCTATTTACCAAATATCCCTTAATATCTTTCTTAGATGAGTCGGAACTCAAATTATTTTAATGCAGTTTTCTTCCAAAGATCGAGTGAATTCTAAAAACACCTTTATAATTGAAATGGGGCAATTTTTGACGAAGATATGGCCATTTATTTCAAGGTAGACCCTATTTAATGCTTTCCATATATTTTCTATTTATCGAAGAATATCCCTTAATATCTTTCTTAGATGAGTCGGAAGTCAAATTATTTTAATGCAGTTTTGTTTTAAAGATTAAGCGAATTCTAAAAACACCTTTATAATTGAAGTGGGGCAACTTTTGACGAAGATATGGCTATTTATTTCAAGGTAGACCCTATTTAATGCTTTCCATATATTTTCTATTTATGGCAGAATATCCCTTAATATCTTTTTTAGATGGGTCGGAAGTCAAATTATTTTAATGCAGTTTTGTTCCAAAGATCAAGTGAGTTCTAAAAACACCTTTATAATTGAAATGGGGCAATTTTTGACGAAGATATGGCCATTTATTTCAAGGTAGACCCTATTTAATGCTTTCCATATATTTTCTATTTATCGAAGAATATCCCTTAATATCTTTCTTAGATGAGTCGGAAGTCAAATTACTTTAATGCAGTTTTGTTCCAAAGATCAAGCGAATTTTAAAAACACCTTTATAATTGAAATTGGGCAATTTTAGATGAAGATATGGCCATTTATTTCAAGGTAGACCCTATTTAATGCTTTCCATATATTTTCTATTTATCGAAGAATATCCCTTAATATCTTTTTTAGATGAGTCGGAAGTCAAATTATTTTAATGTAGTTTTGTTCCAAAGATCAAGTGAATTCTAAAAACACCTTTATAATTGAAGGGGGCAATTTTTGACGAAGATATGGCCATTTATTTCAAGGTAGACACTATTTAATGCTTTCCATATATTTTCTATTTATCGAAGAATATCCCTTAATATCTTTCTTAGATGAGTCGAAAGTCAAATTATTTTAATGCAGTTTTGTTCCAAAGATCGAGTGAATTCTAAAAACACCTTTATAATTGAAATGGGGCAATTTTTGACGAAGATATGGCCATTTATTTCAAGGTTGACCCTATTTAATGCTTTCCATATATTTTCTATTTATCAAAGAATATCCCTTAATATCTTTCTTAGATGAGTCGAAAGTCAAATTATTTTAATGCAGTTTTCTTCCAAAGATCGAGTGAATTCTAAAAACACCTTTATAATTGAAATGGAGCAATTTTTGACGAAGATATGGCCATTTATTTCAAAGTAGACCCTATTTAATGCTTTCCATATATTTTCTATTTATCGAAGAATATCCCTTAATATCTTTTTTAGATGAGTCGGAAGTCAAATTATTTTAATGCAGTTTTGTTTCAAAGATCAAGTGAATTCTAAAAACACCTTTATAATTGAAATGGGGCAATTTTTGACGAAGATATGGCCATTTATTTCAAGTTAGACCCTATTTAATGCTTTCCATATATTTTCTATTTATCGAAGAATATCCCTTAATATCTTTCTTAGATGAGTCGGAAGTCAAATTATTTTAATGCAGTTTTGTTCCAAAGATCAAGCGAATTCTAAAAGCACCTTTATAATTGAAATTGGGCAATTTTAGATGAAGATATGGCCATTTATTTCAAGGTAGACCCTATTTAATGCTTTCCATATATTTTCTATTTATCGAATATCCCTTAATATCTTTCTTAGATGAGTCGGAAGTCAAATTATTTTAATGCAGTTTTGTTCCAAAGATCAAGTGAATTCTAAAAACACCTTTATAATTGAAATGGGGCAATTTTTGACGAAGATATGGCCATTTATTTCAAGGTAGACACTATTTAATGCTTTCCATATATTTTCTATTTATCGAAGAATATCCCTTAATATCTTTCTTAGATGAGTCGGAAGTCAAATTATTTTAATGCAGTTTTGTTTCAAAGATTAAGCGAATTCTAAAAGCACCTTTATAATTGAAATGGGGCAATTTTTGACGAAGATATGGCCATTTATTTCAAGGTTGACCCTATTTAATGCTTTCCATATATTTTCTATTTATCGAAGAATATCCCTTAATATCTTTCTTAGATGAGTCGGAAGTCAAATTATTTTAATGCAGTTTTGTTCCAAAGATCAAGTGAATTCTAAAAACACCTTTATAATTGAAGTGGGGCAATTTTTGACGAAGATATGGCTATTTATTTCAAGGTAGACCCTATTTAATGCTTTCCATATATTTTCTATTTATCGAAGAATATCCCTTAATATCTTTTTTAGATGAGTCGGAAGTCAAATTATTTTAATGCAGTTTTTTTTCAGAGATTAAGCGAATTCTAAAAACACCGTTATAATTGAAGTGGGGCAATTTTTGACGAACATATGGCCATTTATTTCAAGGTAGACCCTATTTAATGCTTTCAATATATTTTCTATTTATCGAATATCCCTTAATATCTTTCTTAGATGAGTCGGAAGTCAAATTATTTTAATGCAGTTTTCTTCCAAAGATCGAGTGAGTTCTAAAAACACCTTTATAATTGAAATGGGGCAATTTTTGACGAAGATATGGCCATTTATTTCAAGGTAGACCCTATTTAATGCTTTCCATATATTTTCTATTTATCGAAGAATATCCCTTAATATCTTTCTTAGATGAGTCGGAAGTCAAATTATTTTAATGCAGTTTTGTTCCAAAGATCAAGCGAATTCTAAAAACACCTTTATAATTGAAGTGGGGCAATTTTTGACGAAGATATGGCCATTTATTTCAAGGTAGACCCTATTTAATGCTTTCCATATATTTTCTATTTATCGAAGAATATCCCTTAATATCTTTCTTAGATGAGTCGGAAGTCAAATTATTTTAATTCAGTTTTGTTTCAAAGATCGAGCGAATTCTAAAAACACCTTTATAATTGAAATGGGGCAATTTTTGACGAAGATATGGCCATTTATTTCAAGGTAGACCCTATTTAATGCTTTCCATATATTTTCTATTTATCGAAGAATATCCCTTAATATCTTTCTTAGATGAGGTGGAAGTCAAATTATTTTAATGCAGTTTTGTTCCAAAGATCAAGTGAATTCTAAAAACACCTTTATAATTGAAATGGGGCAATTTTTGACGAAGATATGGCCATTTATTTCAAGGTAGACCCTATTTAATGCTTTCCATATATTTTCTATTTATCGAAGAATATCCCTTAATATCTTTTTAGATGAGTCGGAAGTCAAATTATTTTAATGCAGTTTTGTTCCAAAGATCAAGTGAATTCTAAAAACACCTTTATAATTGAAATGGGGCAATTTTTGACGAAGATATGGCCATTTATTTCAAGGTAGACCCTATTTAATGCTTTCCATATATTTTCTATTTATCGAAGAATATCCCTTAATATCTTTCTTAGATGAGTCGGAAGTCAAATTATTTTAATGCAGTTTTGTTCCAAAGATCAAGCGAATTCTAAAAACACCTTTATAATTGAAATTGGGCAATTTTAGATGAAGATATGGCCATTTATTTCAAGGTAGACCCTATTTAATGCTTTCCATATATTTTCTATTTATCGAAAAATATCCCTTAATATCTTTCTTAGATGAGTCGGAAGTCAAATTATTTTAATGTAGTTTCGTTCCAAAGATCAAGTGAATTCTAAAAACACCTTTATAATTGAAGTGGGGCAATTTTTGACGAAGATATGGCCATTTATTTCAAGGTAGACACTATTTAATGCTTTCCATATATTTTCTATTTATCGAAGAATATCCCTTAATATCTTTCTTAGATGAGTCGGAAGTCAAATTATTTTAATGCAGTTTTGTTTCAAAGATCAAGCGAATTTTAAAAACACCTTTATAATTGAAATTGGGCAATTTTAGATGAAGATATGGCCATTTATTTCAAGGTAGACCCTATTTAATGCTTTCCATATATTTTCTATTTATCGAATATCCCTGAATATCTTTCTTAGATGAGTCGGAAGTCAAATTATTTTAATGCAGCTTTGTTTCAAAGATTAAGCGAATTCTAAAAACACCTTTATAATTGAAGTGGGGCAATTTTTGACGAAGATATGGCTATTTATTTCAAGGTAGACCCTATTTAATGCTTTCCATATATTTTCTATTTATCGAAGAATATCCCTTAATATCTTTTTAGATGAGTCGGAAGTCAAATTATTTTAATGCAGTTTTCTTCCAAAGATTAAGCGAATTCTAAAAACACCTTTATAATTGAAGTGGGGCAATTTTTGACGAAGATATGGCCATTTATTTCAAGGTAGACCCTATTTATTGCTTTCCATATATTTTCTATTTGTCGAAGAATATCCCTTCATATCTTTCTTAGATGAGTCGGAAGTCAAATTATTTTAAAGCAGTTTTGTTTCAAAGATTAAGCGAATTCTAAAAACACCTTTATAATTGAAGTGGGGCAATTTTTGACGAAGATATGGCCATTTATTTCAAGGTAGACCCTATTTAATGCTTTCCATATATTTTCTATTTACCAAATATCCCTTAATATCTTTCTTAGATGAGTCGGAACTCAAATTATTTTAATGCAGTTTTCTTCCAAAGATCGAGTGAATTCTAAAAACACCTTTATAATTGAAATGGGGCAATTTTTGACGAAGATATGGCCATTTATTTCAAGGTAGACCCTATTTAATGCTTTCCATATATTTTCTATTTATCGAAGAATATCCCTTAATATCTTTCTTAGATAAGTCGGAAGTCAAATTATTTTAATGCAGTTTTGTTTCAAAGATTAAGCGAATTCTAAAAACACCTTTATAATTGAAGTGGGGCAACTTTTGACGAAGATATGGCTATTTATTTCAAGGTAGACCCTATTTAATGCTTTCCATATATTTTCTATTTATCGCAGAATATCCCTTAATATCTTTTTTAGATGAGTCGTAAGTCAAATTATTTTAATGCAGTTTTGTTCCAAAGATCAAGTGAGTTCTAAAAACACCTTTATAATTGAAATGGGGCAATTTTTGACGAAGATATGGCCATTTATTTCAAGGTAGACCCTATTTAATGCTTTCCATATATTTTCTATTTATCGAAGAATATCCCTTAATATCTTTCTTAGATGAGTCGGAAGTCAAATTACTTTAATGCAGTTTTGTTCCAAAGATCAAGCGAATTTTAAAAACACCTTTATAATTGAAATTGGGCAATTTTAGATGAAGATATGGCCATTTATTTCAAGGTAGACCCTATTTAATGCTTTCCATATATTTTCTATTTATCGAAGAATATCCCTTAATATCTTTTTTAGATGAGTCGGAAGTCAAATTATTTTAATGTAGTTTTGTTCCAAAGATCAAGTGAATTCTAAAAACACCTTTATAATTGAAGTGGGGCAATTTTTGACGAAGATATGGCCATTTATTTCAAGGTAGACACTATTTAATGCTTTCCATATATTTTCTATTTATCGAAGAATATCCCTTAATATCTTTCTTAGATGAGTCGAAAGTCAAATTATTTTAATGCAGTTTTGTTCCAAAGATCGAGTGAATTCTAAAAACACTTTTATAATTGAAATGGGGCAATTTTTGACGAAGATATGGCCATTTATTTCAAGGTTGACCCTATTTAATGCTTTCCATATATTTTGTATTTATCAAAGAATATCCCTTAATATCTTTCTTAGATGAGTCGAAAGTCAAATTATTTTAATGCAGTTTTCTTCCAAAGATCGAGTGAATTCTAAAAACACCTTTATAATTGAAATGGAGCAATTTTTGACGAAGATATGGCCATTTATTTCAAAGTAGACCCTATTTAATGCTTTCCATATATTTTCTATTTATCGAAGAATATCCCTTAATATCTTTTTTAGATGAGTCGGAAGTCAAATTATTTTAATGCAGTTTTGTTTCAAAGATCAAGTGAATTCTAAAAACACCTTTATAATTGAAATGGGGCAATTTTTGACGAAGATATGGCCATTTATTTCAAGTTAGACCCTATTTAATGCTTTCCATATATTTTCTATTTATCGAAGAATATCCCTTAATATCTTTCTTAGATGAGTCGGAAGTCAAATTATTTTAATGCAGTTTTGTTCCAAAGATCAAGCGAATTCTAAAAGCACCTTTATAATTGAAATTGGGCAATTTTAGATGAAGATATGGCCATTTATTTCAAGGTAGACCCTATTTAATGCTTTCCATATATTTTCTATTTATCGAATATCCCTTAATATCTTTCTTAGATGAGTCGGAAGTCAAATTATTTTAATGCAGTTTTGTTCCAAAGATCAAGTGAATTCTAAAAACACCTTTATAATTGAAGTGGGGCAATTTTTGACGAAGATATGGCCATTTATTTCAAGGTAGACACTATTTAATGCTTTCCATATATTTTCTATTTATCGAAGAATATCCCTTAATATCTTTCTTAGATGAGTCGGAAGTCAAATTATTTTAATGCCGTTTTGTTCCAAAGATCGAGTGGATTCTAAAAGCACCTTTATAATTGAAATGGGGCAATTTTTGACGAAGATATGGCCATTTATTTCAAGGTTGACCCTATTTAATGCTTTCCATATATTTTCTATTTATCGAAGAATATCCCTTAATATCTTTCTTAGATGAGTCGGAAGTCAAATTATTTTAATGCAGTTTTGTTCCAAAGTTCAAGTGAATTCTAAAAACACCTTTATAATTGAAATGGGGCAATTTTTGACGAAGATATGGTTATTTATTTCAAGGTAGACCCTATTTAATGCTTTCCATATATTTTCTATTTATCGAAGAATATCCCTTAATATCTTTTTTAGATGAGTCGGAAGTCAAATTATTTTAATGCAGTTTTGTTTCAAAGATTAAGCGAATTCTAAAAACACCTTTATAATTGAAGTGGGGCAATTTTTGACGAAGATATGGCCATTTATTTCAAGGTAGACCCTATTTAATGCTTTCAATATATTTTCTATTTATCGAATATCCCTTAATATCTTTCTTAGATGAGTCGGAAGTCAAATTATTTTAATGCAGTTTTGTTCCAAAGATCAAGTGAATTCTAAAAACACCTTTATAATTGAAGTGGGGCAATTTTTGACGAAGATATGGCCATTTATTTCAAGGTAGACCCTATTTAATGCTTTCCATATATTTTCTATTTATCGAAGAATATCCCTTAATATCTTTTTTAGATGAGTCGGAAGTCAAATTATTTTAATGCAGTTTTTGTTCCAAAGATCGATTGAATTCTAAAAACACCTTTATAATTGAAATGAGGCAATTTTTGACGAAGATATGGCCATTTATTTCAAGGTAGACCCTATTTAATGCTTTCCATATATTTTCTATTTATCGAAGAATATCCCTTAATATCTTTCTTAGATGAGTCGGAAGTCAAATTATTTTAATGCAGTTTTAACCTTTAGATCAAGTGAATTCTAAAAACACCTTTATAATTGAAATGGGGCAATTTTTGACGAAGATATGGCCATTTATTTCAAGGTAGACCCTATTTAATGCTTTCCATATATTTTCTATTTATCGAAGAATATCCCTTAATATCTTTTTTAGATGAGTCGGAAGTCAAATTATTTTAATGCAGTTTTCTTCCAAAGATCGAGTGAATTCTAAAAACACCTTTATAATTGAAGTGGGGCAATTTTTGACAAATTTTGAGGTATACCCTATTTAATGCTTTCCATATATTTTCTATTTATCGAAGAATATCCCTTAATATCTTTTTTAGATGAGTCGGAAGTCAAATTATTTTAATACAGTTTTGTTTCAAAGATTAGGCGAATTCTAAAAATACCTTTATAATTGAAGTGGGGCAATTTTTGACGAAAATATGGCCATTTATTTCAAGGTAGACCCTATTTAATGCTTTCCATATATTTTCTATTTATCGAATATCCCTTAATATCTTTCTTAGATGAGTCGGAAGTCAAATTATTTTAATGCAGTTTTCTTTCAAAGATCGAGTGAATTCTAAAAACACCTTTATAATTGAAATGGGGCAATTTTTGACGAAGATATGGCCATTTATTTCAAGGTAGACCCTATTTAATGCTTTCCATATATTTTCTATTTATCGAAGAATATCCCTTAATATCTTTCTTAGATGAGTCGGAAGTCAAATTATTTTAATGCAGTTTTGTTTCAAAGATTAAGCGAATTCTAAAAACACCTTTATAATTGAAGTGGGGCAATTTTTGACGAAGATATGGCTATTTATTTCAAGGTAGACCCTATTTAATGCTTTCCATATATTTTCTATTTATCGAAGAATATCCCTTAATATCTTTTTTAGATGAGTCGGAAGTCAAATTATTTTAATGCAGTTTTGTTCCAAAGATCAAGTGAATTCTAAAAACACCTTTATAATTGAAATGGGGCAATTTTTGACGAAGATATGGCCATTTATTTCAAGGTAGACCCTATTTAATGCTTTCCATATATTTTCTATTTATCGAAGAATATCCCTTAATATCTTTCTTAGATGAGTCGGAAGTCAAATTATTTTTAATGCAGTTTTGTTCCAAAGATCAAGCGAATTCTAAAAACACCTTTATAATTGAAATTGGGCAATTTTAGATGAAGATATGGCCATTTATTTCAAGGTAGACCCTATTTAATGCTTTCCATATATTTTCTATTTATCGAAGAATATCCCTTAATATCTTTTTTAGATGAGTCGGAAGTCAAATTATTTTAATGTAGTTTCGTTCCAAAGATCAAGTGAATTCTAAAAACACCTTTATAATTGAAGTGGGGCAATTTTTGACGAAGATATGGCCATTTATTTCAAGGTAGACACTATTTAATGCTTTCCATATATTTTCTATTTATCGAAGAATATCCCTTAATATCTTTCTTAGATGAGTCGGAAGTCAAATTATTTTAATGCAGTTTTGTTCCAAAGATCGAGTGAATTCTAAAAACACCTTTATAATTGAAATGGGGCAATTTTGACGAAGATATGGCCATTTATTTCAAGGTAGACCCTATTTAATGCTTTCCATATATTTTCTATTTATCGAAGAATATCCCTTAATATCTTTCTTAGATGAGTCGGAAGTCAAATTATTTTAATGCAGTTTCTTTCCAAAGATCAAGTGAATTCTAAAAACACCTTTATAATTGAAATGGGGCTATTTTTGACGAAGATATGGCCATTTATTTCAAGGTAGACCCTATTTAAAGCTTTCCATATATTTTCTATTTATCGAAGAATATCCCTTAATATCTTTCTTAGATGAGTCGGAAGACAAATTATTTTAATGCAGTTTTGTTCCAAAGATCAAGTGAATTCGAAAAACACCTTTATAATTGAAGTGGGGCAATTTTTGACGAAGATATGGCCATTTATTTCAAGGTAGACCCTATTTAATGCTTTCCATATATTTTCTATTTATCGAAGAATATCCCTTAATATCTTTCTTAGATGAGTCGGAAGTCAAATTATTTTAATGCAGTTTTGTTTCAAAGATCGAGCGAATTCTAAAAACACCTTTATAATTGAAATGGGGCAATTTTTGACGAAAATATGGCCATTTATTTCAAGGTAGACCCTATTTAATGCTTTCCATATATTTTCTATTTATCGAAGAATATCCCTTAATATCTTTCTTAGATGAGTCGGAAGTCAATTTATTTTAATGCAGTTTTGTTCCAAAGATCATGTGAATTCTAAAAACACCTTTATAATTAAAATGGGGCAATTTTTGACGAAGATATGGCCATTTATTTCAAGGTAGACACTATTTAATGCTTTCCATATATTTTCTATTTATCGAATATCCCTTAATATCTTTCTTAGATGAGTCGGAAGTCAAATTATTTTAATGCAGTTTTGTTTCAAAGATCGAGTGAATTCTAAAAACACCTACATAATTTAATTGGGGCAATTTTTGACGAAGATATGGCCATTTATTTCAAGGTAGACCCTATTTAATGCTTTCCATATATTTTCTATTTATCGAGGATATCCCTTATATCTTTCTTAGATGAGTCGGAAGTCAAATTATTTTAATGCAGTTTTGTTCCAAAGTTCAAGTGAATTCTAAAAACACCTTTATAATTGAAGTGGGGCAATTTTTGACGAAGATATGGCTATTTATTTCAAGGTAGACCCTATTTAATGCTTTCCATATATTTTCTATTTATCGAAGAATATCCCTTAATATCTTTCTTAGATGAGTCGGAAGTCAAATTATTTTAATGCAGTTTTGTTTCAAAGATTAAGCAAATTCTAAAAACACCTTTATAATTGAAGTGGGGCAATTTTTGACGAACATATGGCCATTTATTTCAAGGTAGACCCTATTTAATGCTTTCCATATATTTTCTATTTATCGAAGAATATCCCTTAATATCTTTCTTAGATGAGTCGGAAGTCAAATTATTTTAATGCAGTTTTGTTCCAAAGATCAAGCGAATTCTAAAAACACCTTTATAATTGAAGTGGGGCAATTTTTGACGAAGATATGGCCATTTATTTCAAGGTAGACCCTATTTAATGCTTTCCATATATTTTCTATTTATCGAAGAATATCCCTTAATATCTTTCTTAGATGAGTCGGAAGTCAAATTATTTTAATGCAGTTTTGTTCCAAAGATCAAGTGAATTCGAAAAACACCTTTATAATTGAAGTGGGGCAATTTTTGACGAAGATATGGCCATTTATTTCAAGGTAGACCCTATTTAATGCTTTCCATATATTTTCTATTTATCGAAGAATATCCCTTAATATCTTTCTTAGATGAGTCGGAAGTCAAATTATTTTAATGCAGTTTTGTTTCAAAGATCGAGCGAATTCTAAAACACCTTTATAATTGAAATGGGGCAATTTTTGACGAAGATATGGCCATTTATTTCAAGGTAGACCCTATTTAATGCTTTCCATATATTTTCTATTTATCGAAGAATATCCCTTAATATCTTTTTTAGATGAGTCGGAAGTCAAATTATTTTAATGCAGTTTTGTTCCAAAGATCAAGTGAATTCTAAAAACACCTTTATAATTGAAATGGGGCAATTTTTGACGAAGATATGGCCATTTATTTCAAGGTAGACCCTATTTAATGCTTTCCATATATTTTCTATTTATCGAAGAATATCCCTTAATATCTTTCTTAGATGAGTCGGAAGTCAAATTATTTTAATGCAGTTTTGTTCCAAAGATCAAGTGAATTCTAAAAAGCACCTTTATAATTGAAATGGGGCAATTTTTGACGAAGATATGGCCATTTATTTCAAGGTAGACCCTATTTAATGCTTTCCATATATTTTCTATTTATCGAAGAATATCCCTTAATATCTTCTTAAATGAGTGGAAGTCAAATTATTTTAATGCAGTTTTGTTCCAAAGATCGAGTGAATTCTTAAAACACCTTTGTAATTGAAATGGGGCAATTTTTGACGAAGATATGGCCATTTATTTCAAGGTAGACCCTATTTAATGCTTTCCATATATTTTCTATTTATCGAAGAATATCCCTTAATATCTTTTAGATGAGTCGGAAGTCAAATTATTTTAATGCAGTTTTGTTTCAAAGATTAAGCGAATTCTAAAAACACCTTTATAATTGAAATGGGGCAATTTTTGACGAAGATATGGCCATTTATTTCAAGGTTGACCCTATTTAATGCTTTCCATATATTTTCTATTTATCAAGAATATCCCTTAATATCTTTCTTAGATGAGTCGGAAGTCAAATTATTTTAATGCAGTTTTGTTCCAAAGATCGAGTGAATTCTAAAAACACCTTTATAATTGAAATGGGGCAAATTTTTGACGAAGATATGGCCATTTATTTCCAAGGTAGACCCTATTTAATGCTTTCCATATATTTTCTATTTATCGAAGAATATCCCTTAATATCTTTTTTAGATGAGTCGGAAGTCAAATTATTTTAATGCAGTTTTGTTCCAAAGATCAAGTGAATTCTAAAAACACCTTTATAATTGAAATGGGGCAATTTTTGACGAAGATATGGCCATTTATTTCAAGGTAGACCCTATTTAATGCTTTCCATATATTTTCTATTTATCGAAGAATATCCCTTAATATCTTTCTTAGATGAGTCGGAAGTCAAATTATTTTAATGCAGTTTTGTTCCAAAGATCGAGTGAATTCTAAAAACACCTTTATAATTGAAATGGGGCAATTTTTGACGAAGATATGGCCATTTATTTCAAGGTAGACCCTATTTAATGCTTTCCATATATTTTCTATTTATCGAAGAATATCCCTTAATATCTTTCTTAGATGAGTCGGAAGTCAAATTATTTTAATGCAGTTTTGTTTCAAAGATTAGGCGAATTCTAAAAACACCTTTATAATTGAAGTGGGGCAATTTTTGACGAAGATATGGCCATTTATTTCAAGGTAGACCCTATTTAATGCTTTCCATATATTTTCTATTTATCGAAGAATATCCCTTAATATCTTTCTTAGATGAGTCGGAAGTCAAATTATTTTAATGCAGTTTTGTTCCAAAGATCGAGCGAATTCTAAAACACCTTTATAATTGAAATGGGGCAATTTTTGACGAAGATATGGCCATTTATTTCAAGGTAGACCCTATTTAATGCTTTCCATATATTTTCTATTTATCGAAGAATATCCCTTAATATCTTTCTTAGATGAGTCGGAAGTCAAATTATTTTAATGCAGTTTTGTTCCAAAGATTGAGCGAATTCTAAAAACACCTTTGTAATTGAAGTGGGGCAATTTTTGACGAAGATATGGCCATTTATTTCAAGGTAGACCCTATTTAATGCTTTCCATATATTTTCTATTTATCGAAGAATATCCCTTAATATCTTTTAGATGAGTCGGAAGTCAAATTATTTTAATGCAGTTTTGTTTCAAAGATCAAGTGAATTCTAAAAACACCTTTATAATTGAAATGGGGCAATTTTTGACGAAGATATGGCCATTTATTTCAAGGTAGACCCTATTTAATGCTTTCCATATATTTTCTATTTATCGAAGAATATCCCTTAATATCTTTCTTAGATGAGTCGGAAGTCAAATTATTTTAATGCAGTTTTGTTCCAAAGATCAAGCGAATTCTAAAAACACCTTTATAATTGAAATGGGGCAATTTTGACGAAGATATGGCCATTTATTTCAAAAGGTAGACCCTATTTAATGCTTTCCATATATTTTCTATTTATCGAAGGAATATCCCTTAATATCTTTTTAGATGAGTCGGAAGTCAAATTATTTTAATGCA